>NW_026128060.1:0-13396 GCF_022985175.1 Labeo rohita | reverse complement strand
GATGAAAGCCTACAGGCTTTGGACGGGAGGCGCGGAGAGCCCCGCCAGGTGGCGGCGTCTTGCGGGCATAAATGCACCGCAACCGCACGCTCAACCTGAGGGACCCCCTCGTACCCCCTGGCCGCCCCGCCGTCAAGGGTAGCGAGGGCTGAGGAGCGCCGCTCCGCCGAAGCGCCCGCCTCATCTGCCGACCGTTCACCCTCTGATGCTGAGATAGACATCTCTTCCTCCGGGGGAGCACCAAAAGAGACGCTGGGCCCGCTTTTAGACGGGGGAGCGGTCTGTTTGGGCATCACCACGGGACCACATGGTGGAGCGGAAGCCCGTGGGGTTTTACCCTGCGGAGCATTCTGCACTGTCACCTGGAGGTCCCCTAAGCGCCTCGCCGTAGTAGCCGTAAAGCCTTTCTGGCCCGACGAACTGCCGCGGGAAGACGACGAGGGGAGCCGTCTAGCGAACGAGAGGCGGGACCTCAACGTGGCCATGGACATACGCTCGCAATGAGGTTACTCTGCAGGAGTTTGAATATTTCGTTTTTTACAAAACAAAAAACAGCTCGTCGCGGTGAGGCTCTGAAGCGAAAATCTGAATGAGTGGATGCGCGCCGCCATGTTATATACCCGTATGTACGGGGGAGTGGTGTTGCACGCAAACTCCACTTGCCAATTTCATTGGCCTTTTCTGTAAAACGTGAAGGGTGATTGGTCACTCAAGCGAGTTCCCATATGTAACGTCGTAGTGAAACGACTGAAGGGGAACTTTAATTACCAGCAGTCCAGCTTGTTTTTAGACTCTTACACATCAGTACCTGTGATAGTGATGAGCAGCAGTTCAGAGGCAGATGAACGGAAGGAGCGTGAGGAGACACTGACTTCATAAACACAACTGTATGTTCCCTCATGTGAATAATCTGCCTCAGGAAAGGTGAAGGAGGCAGAATGATTGACAGCTGACTCACTCCTGGTGATGTTTGACCCTCTGAACAGCTGAAAAGAGCCTCTAGGATACTGAGATTCAGTGGAACAGATGATAGTGAAACTGTGGCCCCTGGTGATCACTGGCCCCTGAGACCCCACGACAAAATGTCCATCAGGAGCACTGTGGGAAATGTTGGGCTGCTGCAAGTTCACTACAAAACAAGAAGAAAACATTTTTATGGTTACAAAGACTCAAATAATAAAGCTAACTTGACCCTCTGGTTGTGTTCGGGTCAAAATGACCCAGAAAAGATTTTATTTTTCCCAAAAATACTAGTTAACGTTATTGCATTGGACTCAAACCTACTGACTTTGTTCTCAGGATTAATCGTAGGCCTCATTTATCTGAAAGTAGGCACCTAATTTTTTGAGTGAATAAAGCATTTTTTGTGAATAACTTTCACAATATGAGATAAAAATTTATGAAAATTTGCACTGTTTCTCACACTCGTGTGCTTTAAGGTTTAATCAGGAAGTTTGCTTTTAAATACCTTTATTTTGTACAGAATTGCACAAAGTCACACTCGTCAAACATGGCCAGCCATTGAAAGTGAATGGGGAAGATCACAAAAAACAGGATCTTTATTTTGAAATGATTTTATTTTCTGAAAATGGGCACAAAGTAACATTTATGCTGTTCCTGTTAAATCTGACCATCGTGACATGCAAGAAATAACACATTAAGATTATTTACATTATACCATTTCATGGAACAACAAACCAAAACTGTTATATTTAGTTATATATGTCCTGCACACTGACAATGTCAAACAGAGACAATATCATGAAACAAGAAGCTGTAGCTCTCTTTGTGCTAAAGCATTTATTTGTAAACTTTCGTCTACTCTGTGAAAACATGAAAGCCTCAAAACCTAGGCTAAAGACAAGGCAGAGTAAGACGTTTATCACAGAGAGAGTTATCAAAAAAGCATATTGCATATAAGCAATATGTTTGGAGTCTGGTCATTTTTGACCGGGAACACCACAAGTGTGACTTTTTGCAATTTTGTACAAAATAAAAGCGTTTAAAGGCAAACTTCCTTATTAAACATCAAAGCACATTAGTGTGAGAAACCGTGCATTTTTTTATCTTATATTATGAAAATTAAACATCAAAGCACATTAGTTTTTGCAAAAAATTTTTTTTTTTAAAAAAAAATTTTTTTTTTTTTTTTTTTCACTCAAAAAACGAGGTACCTTCTCTCAGAAAAATGAGGCCTATGATTAATCAGATCCAAATAGAAACACAAAACCAGTCCTAAATGAAAGAAAACAAGCTGACAAGAAGAATGAATCCAAACTTTAGTGATAATATAATGAGAGATTTATAAGCAATTGTTTGGAGTCCGGTCATTTTTGACCGGGAACACTACAAGTGTGACAGGAATCCGAACACAACCAGATGGTTAAATAAATAAAAATGGCTTCAAGAGCTGCATTATGTTGGAATCATAATTTATTCTCAAATGCAAGAAAAGGTATCATTACAGAATGAGTTCACTTATACGTAACTAATGCATGTAATCTATGATGTAGGCAATGAGACTAAACTGAACACACTCACCCACAGTGATGTTAACAGTGTTGCTCAAAGGTGACTTCATAGTGTTGTTTTGGTAGGAGTATTGACAGCTGTAGCTGCCATGATGTGAAACATCAACATTAACAAAGTTGAAAGTCACACTAGATACATGTTTCTGGGAGGATGCAGATGGTCTTTTTATGAAGAGCTGGAATTCAGCATTAACATTGCATCTTGGTTTAGGTGTTGTGCATCTGAACTGTATATTTTCTCCAGGAGAAACAACTGCAAGTGTGGAGGTCAGGGAAAGGATCAGCATCTGCAGTTCACCTGCAAAATAAATATGTATTTATTTTAAATAATCTGACAGACATTATCTGTAAAAGCATGAAATTCATGAAGCTCAATGTAATTTCTGTTGCTAAATTCCCCCAAAATAATATATCAAGATGCTTAATATTTGACTTACCTGAACAAACAACACCAGCATCTTTACCATGATTACAGTCATGTTTTCTTAATCCATGGTGTGAACATTGTGTGAGGGTTCTTTCACTTCCTGAGCATTCAACATCATCCAGCCAGATCGATCCACTGCCTTGACCAAAGGCGGCTCTATGAGGTGCACTGATGGCTGATCCACACTGTAACTGTCTGCACACCACAGCAGCATCATTCATGTCCCAGTTATCATCACACACGGTTCCCCACTGGCCATTATAAAGGATCTCCACTCTTCCACAGCATGAATCAAACCCACTGACCAACCTTATGTCTGGTAGTTGGCCTTAAAAATGACAGTACATTGTGATTAAAAACATGTCACTTTTGGCATACTGTATTTTGTATGTGTTTGACATTGCTGGAAACAAAGCACCAATAATTCACAGCCTCTATTATACTAACTGCTTTAGTACTATTTGTATTACAAGCAAGCAGTACATTTTCAAAACACTTAGCACCCATTCCTTAGACAACCTAATAAACAATTACTAAAAATATACCTAAGAAAATGCTATGTAAGGTAACAAGGTGAAAACAGCAAAAGCATAATTTGAAAACATATGTACTTTTACCTGAGCAGATGGCACCTGCATCTTCAGAATGACCACAGTCATGTGTTCCAATAAGACGATGTGAGCACTGTGTGAGTGATGATTCACTTCCTGAACATCCCACATCATCCAACCAGATTGGATCATTTCCCTGGCCAAAATGAGCACTGCCATGTGCACTCACAGCTCTTCCACATCCCATCTGTCTGCACACCACAGCAGCATTATTCATGTCCCAGTCATCATCACACACTGTCCCCCACTGGCCATTATAAAGGATCTCAACTCTTCCAGAGCAGTCATTATTACCATTCACCAGCCTGATACTATAACCTCCTAAAAACAAAATCACCCTATTATAATACAACTCACATCTTAAAACAGGCTAAATTAGCAGACTAGCCAAAACAGCGACTGGTTATGTCACAATGCACCTAGAATCAGATCTGTTTTGAATGTGTGACTAACAACCTGTTACTTACCAGTTACAGAGGTCAGAGAACTAGCTGTTGAGATGAAAAAAAAAACAAGGGACATTTAAACATAATGTACACTTACATTTAGATGATCTACCAAAAAAAAAAAAAAATAAATTAAAGCTGCAAGCAGCGATGAAAGGGCCCTCGTACCCGGGCTCACCGCCGATCGGAGGCGAATGGTGGGCACTATGTTTTTCACATAGTAAATTTAGGAGGAATATGTCAAAGTCATTTAGATGTGCCAAATTTCCTGCTGCCAGCTGGTGGCGCTATGCCTATAACTGAATATTAGAATGTAGATGTCTTCAGGTCAGCGCTTTTGTCAAACATATGAAGTTTGGTGCAGATTGAACATGGCATGCTTGAGTTAGTGTAAGACATGACATATCCTGCTGCCAACAGGTGGCGCTATGATTATAACTGAATATTGGCTTTTAGGTGTCTTCAGGTCAGGACTCTTATCGAACATGTGATGTTTGGTGCAAATTGGACATTGTATGTTTAAGTTAGTGTAAAATAAGTAATTTCCTGTTGCCAGCAGGTGGCGCTATGATTATAATGGAATATTGGCCTTCAGATGTGTTCAGGCCAGGACTCTTATCGAACATGTGAAGTTTGGGGCAGATCGGACATTGTATGGCTGAGTTATAACAGCTTCTATTCCCATGGCGAAACATCGAACTTTGTCAGGCCGCCACGGACACGCCCTTCAACGAAAACTCAAGATCTTCATAATTTAACATCGCAAAGGCCTTTAGAGTAGACTGACTGAATTTGGTGTTGATCTGAATAAATCTCTAGGAGAAGTCAGTTACAGAGTAAAACATGTCACTTCCTGTTGCCAGTAGGTGGCGCTATGACTAAAAGTGAATATGACTATGGGCTTGTGTTCAGGATGGACTCTTATCAAACATGTGAAGTAGGGGTGTGCAAAGCAGCCGGTATTTGTATCTGTATTTGTATTTGTTGAGGGGGGAAAAGTATTTGTATTTGTATTTGCATTCGAGTAAAATTCAAAATAGGCGTAAAAATCCTTTTTTTTTTTTTTTTTTTTTTACACTTCTACACACTTTTTTTTTGGCTGGTGGAGGACCAAGAGATCTCAGCAGCAGCCACACTCTTTTCTATTTGGTTGCCCAAATCCATGTGAGGAGTTTCAACTAAGTTAATGGGTGACGGGAAGCTATGCTAAGGTGAACTGGGGAGTCGCTCTCTAAACGAGGGCTATTAAAATTGCTTTTGAATGCGCGCGCGCGTTTTACTTTCGGTTTCGTTTTAACGATGGCGCGAAACTCTCGGCGGTGCTGAGCGTGCATTCCACAATACAAGACATTAATTTAACAAAACTATTCAAAAGTGGTGGGACACAAACGGGATTTTGAAAAGTGTGTCCCCAGTGGAAATTACGCCCCTGCGTGAGTGGAGTTATCATTTGATGTGAATGTATGCCAGAATGTGCGCTGTAGCACAAAATATAGTATATTTCTTCAAAAGCAGATTGTGGAGACATTTTTATTGTCCACAATCAAAAATCGTCATATCACACACCCCTAATTGCAATGTAGTTTGTGCAAATCCGGAACAGAGGTTGGTTAAGAGAGAGAGAAAAAAACGGCCGGTTCCGAGTTTCAGCGGAGCAGTGTCAGTGACAGGGAGTGATTGACGACTAATATCTAAAATCTGTTAACCCTTTCACACGTGAGTTTAAAATATTCTAGCTGAGCCCCCAGAGTGAGTTTTTTTTAGGCGACCGTTATTTAGAATGTATAGCCTTACTGTTTCCATGGCGACGCGTCGTGTTTGTCACGTGATATAACGCAGCCACAATAGCACACATGCATCACTTTTATATAGTTTTTCCCTTTTTATTATTAATATTCACAAACGTGCTCAATGTATTATGAAATATCTGATATTCCGATTCTGAAATATGTGCAAGTAAGTGTAATTGGAGGTTTAAACACTTTTATAATGAGCGTGTCAGTTGATCCATGCCGGGTGATGGGCGCCGCCATGTTAGTTCGCGCTGAATCCAAGCTGTGGGATTTACAAAACGCAAATTCATCCTCTCCTCCCGAAAAACATTAAAGTAAGTCTCTGGTTAGCTGGGAGAAGAGCAGAGTAAACTTTATAGTTACCTACACAATGTGTATATGATATCAATAAAACATGTCGTCAGATAACATTTGTAAGGATCATTATTGCCGGTTCAATAGACATTGGCTTGTATTTTGCTAACTATAAATGCATCGTTTTACTAGGACTTATGTGTATTTAAATGTCTGGAACCTAAAAGAAGCATTTTATTGTTGAAAACACTGAATAGTTGCGATAATATGACAAGCGCTCAGCGCGTCCGATCTGGTTTAGCGCCAGCCAAACCGCCAAAGCAGATTTGAATTCAGCAGTTGATCACGTGATGTGCTGAACGTTCGAATCACACCGGTGTGATCGTACGCTCCAGGGACCAGCCAAGACTGATCACACTGGTGTGATCATACGTGTGAAAGGGTTAAGAATGTACAGATCGAGTTTCATTAGTTATGTAATGTTGGAGAAAACGGCGAAACTGTCACTGTATCAGCTCACAGCGGTCTGGGCAGTAGTTCGGCTAGCGAAAGTTTTGTAAAGAAATAAAAACAAGTCGCACCGCAACGATTTCTCGCACTCGCACAAATGCTTCCAAATATATTTTGAGGTCGCGCAGATTAAATTTTGGGAGCATATGCCCTGCCCCCAACCCCTCCGACTCCTGAATGTCACTCACTCACTCGCTCATGCGGGCGTGCACTGCGGTCTCATGAGGAAACGCAGCTTTTTGATATAAAGTTTTTCTTGTTCCCGAATACAAATATTTTTTTTAAGTATTTGTTCGAAATAAGTATTTGTAAAAACACGCTATTTGTGCCTTTCCGAATACCGTATTCGGGTTCGGCTCCACCCCTAATGTGAAGTTTGGGGCAGATCAGACATTGTATGGCTGAGTTATAACAACTTCCTTTTTCATGGCGAATCATCGAAATTTGACAGGCCACCACGGACACGCCCTCCAACGAAAACTCTAGATCTTCGCAATTTAACATCACAAAGGGCTTTAGATTAGACTGACCAAATTTGGTGTTGATCCGAATAAATCTCTAGGAGGAGTTCGTTTTAATACGACACTTGGAAATGGCAAAAATGACACAAAATTTACTGAGAAAATGAAAAATATCTGATTTCCTGTTGGGTTTCGGATTTTGCTCCAAGAGACTTTTTTGTAGGTATTTGTGTGTTACATGTGTGTACCAATTTTCATACACCCAGCCAACATTTGTATGTGGGGCCCATATGGGTATGAACTGGGCTGAAAAATGGGCCCCATATAGGATTGTCCGCGGGTTCCGTAATGGCCCCATGTTAACTGCCCACGTGGATTTCATATAGGATTGAACTTGCCACAAAGTGGGACCCAACTGGGCAACATGCACAAGACCCATCTTGGTCCCAGCTTTAACCCAGCTAACATTTGATTGTGGGGCCCATGTGGGTTTGACATGGGCTGAAAAATGGGCTCTATATGGGATTGTCCGTGGGTTCCATAATGGCCCCATGCCAATTGCCCACATGGATTCCATATGGGACTGCACTTGCCACTTGGTGGGACCCAACTGGGAAACATTTGCAGGACCCATCTCGGTCCCAGCTTTAACCCAGCTAACATTTACATGTGGGGCCCATGTGGGTTTGAAATGGGCTGAAAAATGGGCTCTGTATGGGATTGTCCGTGGGTTCCATAATGGCCCCATGCCAATTGCCCACATGGGTTTCACGTGGGATTACACTTGCCAACAGGTGGGCCCCAACTGGGCAACATGCAAAAGACCCATCTTGGCCCCATCTTTACTACATGGGCTGAAATATGGGTTTGTAGCGTCTGCTTAGGATCATTGATGATCGTTTAGGATTTACATTGTAGAGAACCTTTTACCCTTTTGACATTTGCATATAAATTACAAACCTGGCCTCACGTTCTACATTTATATGGGTGTTTAATGGTCTATGGTTCCCTCCCCACTCTCACGAAGATGCTAAGCAGATCAACTCTTGTCTCCCCATTGGACTTCAAAGGCATTCCATGAGGGAGGCAATCACCAGCACCAAGCACCTCAGATCCTTGGTGGCTGGCAGACTGTTCCCAATACACATAACGCACACACATAGAAACCTTTTTCTTTATTTAGACTATATTTAACCAGCTATAAATGTACTTGATATATGCATGTGTTGCTTGTATGATTCTATGCTGTATTAGCCCAGTTACCCCTTTTTATTGGTACTAGTTAATCTCTAAAGGTGTATTTTTCAATGTATGAATGTATCTCTGGTTTAATATCTCCTAGATGTTTCATTCTTGGTATCAAAACAATCTGCACTTTATTTTCTGAACAATGGCGTACACCATGTGATTAGAAAATGCATCATACTGTTTGTACTATATTGTGGGTAAAACTGCATCAATTCCCCAGGCCAGCAATAAACATGCAAATGGGCCATAAATGGAGACAAAGAGAAGTTCTCCCGCTCAGCAATACAAACTTTGTATTGGCCAATTCACCCAAAGGTGGGTGTGGTAGGGAAACTATCAAAAGACCCTAACACCAACCCATCCAAGGCTCAAACCCTTCGAGACACTCTCCAAGACTCTTCCCTTGAGTCAATTTTCCGGTAGTTTATCTTCAAGTAACTTTGTCGACTCGCTGTGGATTTTCCTATCTTCGAACGAACTAGAGAAAACCTCCGGAACACCTAAAGGAATTCATCGAGAACTTCCATTGTCTACCGCATCAGGACTCTTGTTCAGCAACAAAGCCAATGCAAGTAACCTTTACAACTATTTAGATGCGCGTTTTAAGTTGAGCCCCTGTTTAAGGTGATTTTGCTTCTCTGATGATTCTCATGTGGTCGCTGGTTAACTGATGCTAAATACTGCCATTCTTGCCTCTCTGTCTGTCTCTCTCTCTCTCTCTCTCCTTTCTCACTCTCTTTCTCTATGTATATGTACACGTGTTTTGCTTAGTTAGTTGTATGTTAACTGTAGTTCCATTTATTAAATTGCATATATTCACAATTGATTGTCTCTGTGTGCTGCTCACAATTTGAAGTCACTGAATATTTGATCTTGCTACATGCTACATTTTGAATTTACTACGAGTTAAGTTACTGCTAGTACTAACTGAAGTAGGAAATGTATTCTTTCTTGGCCAGAAAGTAACCTTTCCTAGAATTGATGAATGATTATACTGTCTATTCGGTGGACGAACATATCAAATAATTGTAACGTTAATTCTGCTACAGTTGATTCTAAGATCTGATTAAATATTCATAATTAATTATAACCAGTTATAATTAATCATAAATATTTCCCTTTTGAGCTAATTTATTACAGGTTTTAAGTGGGTTTGTCCACGGGTTCCATGTTGGCCCCATGCAACTGGGGCCCATCTTAGGTGGGGCCCATAATATGCAAAACCCATCTGGGTTCCACCTACATATGGGTTTGTCCATGGTTTCCATGTTGGCCCCATGCAATTAACCAATGTGTGTTTTATTTAGGATTTACTGGGTTTTAGGTGGGGCCCAACTATGAAACATACACAAAACCTACCTAGGTCCCACCTTCAAACTCTATGTGGGAACTACATGGGATAAATTGTGGGTTGCAAGTGGGATTAAACATTTTTTTTTTCTTTTTTACATTTTTAAAGCATTAGAGTACACAGTGAGATTGAAATATTTTCACATTTCAATTTTATTGAAATTACCCATCATATTATGCTATATTCTAATATCTATTTTTTAAGATTATGTAATTGTTAAAGTTAACAAACATTTTGAACCTGTATTTGAAACAGTGTTTACTGAAAGCTTTGAACATTTGTACCTCTTAGATTCTTGCCAGTTGATATTTGACATCATAGCACTTTTGTGCTTGGCTGAATCATAGTGATACTAAAAAAAACAAACAAAAAAACAAAAAACAACAACAAAGACATTTATAATTTTTTTTCAGGAATATCAGCTATGAAGATCCTGCCCTTCCCTAAACATTAAGGAAAAGAACAGAGTAAAAAGGTGTTTGTTTACATGTCATTCCAATAGACAACTTTTCTTCGATGTGTTTAGTAAACATGAAATATTATGTTACTTACACATGTTAAAATACTACAAAATAATAACTTTTACTTGGAGTAACTCAAGGGTGAGTAAATGATGACAGAATTTTTGTTTTTGTCAACTATATAATTAAAAATATGCTTAATGGAAACATCTATTTCGCAAAAAGTCCCCTATATCGCAATTTCTTTTTTACACTTGCATGAGGTGGTTTTACAGGCAATTAAAAAAGGAATATTTTGCAAAACTGCAATGGAAACAGCTTTTTCGCATTTAAAGGCCACCTTGCATACTTAAGTCACATTGATCATTTTTAATGTACTATAAAAAAAAAAAAAGTCATATGTGGCTGCTTATACAAACATTGACTACACAATGCTTGAGTAAGGGGCTTTCCTTGCCATTAAAGCTTGGATGACCTTTTATTTACACTGCACAAGTCTGCGGAACTGACCACGGCCACTCTAGTCAAAGCTTGTGTTTACACCAGCTCTTCATGCTGTATCTGTTGAGATGGTTGCCTATGTCTCCTACGATTAAAATGAATGGCTAGTGCGGTGGCTGCGACATACGTAAACCTAACAAAATCTATTAACATGACTTATCGTGAGAGGAAAAAAAAATTACATTTTAGTCTCATAACACTGGTTAATGTAAATGCCGTAATTTTGCAACAGTGTTTTATTGACATTTATAAAACATTGCGAAAGTTTTGTGCAAATCCGTAACGGAAATGCACCTAGTTACTCTTTATACACCAGATGCGGCACGTCATGACACAACAAATCCCTGACGGCGAACTGATGCCTCGTTTTATTTATGACATACTGACAGAAAGTTTAGAGGGGTCATCGGGTGCCCATTTTCCACAAGTTGATATGATTCTTCAGGGTCTTATTGAGAAATCTATAACATACTTTGGTTAAAATTTCTCAGTGGTAGTGTAAAAAAAAAACAAAAAAAAAACACCATTTTACCATGTCAAAATCAGCCCTCAGAGTAAGCCATTCTGTTGCATATTCCTTTAAATGCTAATGAGCTCTGCCCCGCCTGTACTAACTAGCACATTATTAAGAGAGGCAAATTGCAAAGATGCATAAAAAACACCCATATACTCACTTCTGCTGTAGGTGAAACTAGATTACGAATGAGTCGCATGAACATTGATGCATTTATGTAGGCTGCCAGGCGCATTTCCTTCAAAAACAAAAGTAACATTAATCCTCTGCATCTTCAGCATCTCAGATGTCGGGAGTAAATGATGAGTGCTATATGCATTACTGCATCCAACAACAGAACACCTCAAATCACTCAATCGGAGACATTCTTGTCTTCCCCTGCACCGGAGTTGAAACAATGATGGTGGTCGGACTGTTCTCAGCGCTCACTCGGCTCATTTAGGGCGGGTTTAAGGTAAGACTGTCATGTCAATCAAGTATCGTGGGAGCAGCTTTGGTCGGTGTGACGTCAATACCACTGGGTGCATTTTTATCATTATAGAGTGGTTGTGTACACACACTGTCAACACACATTTATGTTCAAACAACTTGTAAAAGTCATTTCTACATCCGATGACCCCTTTAAATGATTTTCAACAGTCGCTTGGTCGCTTCTAGTGTAGACAGACTTTAGCTGTCACGCCATGACAACTGTCACCTCTGGTGTAGACACAGTGTTAGTCATTTACGAATACGATTAAGTGGGGTTTGGATCGAGATTATGATCTTTAAATGATTAATCGTGCAGCTCTAATTTCTGATAATACGTGTGTCTCCATCTATTTATGACAATATTTGAAGAGAAACATTACACTGTTAATTCAGAATCATGACTATACATTGTATCAAAGGTATAGTTCACTCAAATGACAATTCTGTCATCATTTATTCACCCTTATGTTGTTCCAAACGTTGGTAACTAGACAGTCAATGGCTACTATGAACTGTTTGGTTATCAACATTCTTCAAAAAAATATTGTTGTCTTCACTAGAAGAAAGAAATTCATACAGGTTTGGGAAAACATAAGGATGATGAAGGGTAAATGATGCCAGAACTTTCATTTTGGGATGAACCTTCCCTTTAAAAAAATTATGTAAAATCAAATTAAACAAAATTTAGTAAATTTAGTAAAATCAAAACATCTCACATACCACAAAAAGTCAGTGAATCCATACAAGAAGTGACAGTGCAATGTAGCAGATAAAGGACAATCCTCCTCCAAATTGACAGTGATCAGCTGGGTCCTTGGTGAATCTGTAGTGGGGTGGGCCCGACGAGTCCTTAAAAAGAATAATTTATTTTTTTTTCCATTCCTTTAAACAATCTTAAAGTTTATTTACATTGTAGTGAAATTTGCCATTATAAGCCATTTAGGCAACATAAACAAACTGTCAGCTTTGAAACTGTTAGTTACAATCGAGACATAAACCTAATGCATAACAATCCCATCAGAAAAATGTGAATCCCCAAAAGAAAGACAAAGAGGATTCACAAAAAATGGGCTCTTTCCATAGATATCATAGCAAGGTAATTACAACTGTATCTTAAAAAAGCCCATTTGTACACCACAATCAAATCAACCATAATATAATTTTACCTGCAGTTGCATTTATCCTGATATGACACATCTGAAGGCTGTGATGTTCTCCAGTGAATGAAATAAAGGACTGAAGATGGTGACAAGTTATATTTCCTTTTCTTTGTGCCACCTCAGAAAAAGAAAGTCAACAGGAAAAAAAAAAAGTCTTACAAATGTACTTATAATGATTATAATCATACTTCATACTACAGATATTTCAAACCCAATCTAAAGGTCTGGAAACAGTGGTTAAAACTGACTAACATTTTACTGTAGTCTCTGTGTTGGGTGCCTGTTTTCCCTGAAAAATGTGTGCTTGATCTAAAAATGTGAACCAATATCTTACCATTAGAAGTTATCAGTATTTGAAGAGGTGAAGTTGTAACCCCTCAAACTTAAAAGGAAGCTACTCTGAGGGGGGTTCACAGATATTTAAAGGGTACCGAATAAAAACATAACCACTCCTTCAAACAAATATGCTTTTTCCCTTTTTTTTTATTCTCCACAGTGTAAATAATATGTAATTGCCACTAATAAATGAATAGATGTTTATACCATTTAGCAGTCTTTGTCTGCATCAAAGTCAATGAAATAAATACACTTATCATGTGAGTCCATGCGGTCAATGA
>NW_026128059.1:0-13413 GCF_022985175.1 Labeo rohita | reverse complement strand
GGTGAGTGTTTCATAATCTAGACAGATAACTAGACAGGTAATAGGTAATAGGTAATTCTCTATCAGTTTTTTATCGGTTCATTCCTGCAAATACTTTTTGATGTTCATATATTTTCTATGATGTATGAATATTTAACGTACAGTACAATATCTAAAGTAATCAACTGTAAAATGGGTCTTTAGAGAGAAAAAAAGGTAATTAAGTTGGAGCTTTCTGAGCTCAACAAACAAAGACAACATTGTAAAGTTATATATTTTTTTTAATCTCACACAACTGTATGATTCCATACAAGCCATTTATTTCCCTTTAACGTGCACATATGAAATAGTTTTTCCTTCTTTTTAATTTGCCATCATTTACCTAAAATATTGAAATGTGATTATTTTGAGAAATCTGTAAAAATATGCTTTTCACCCTCCACCAATTAAAACTAACTAAAACAAACAAGATTAAAGACTAAATAAAACACTTTACCAGTAAAACAGCTTTAAATCAGTAGTAATAACAGCTCTAAAATAAGACACTCATATAACGTTTTCCTGTTATTTGGAGAAAGTAGCATCAGCTCTGGCATTTACCATCCAAAAACATAGATTCTCTTTTTTAAAATCACTTGTATATTAATGGCACTTGAACAGTATTTATTACTTTCTAAACATAAAGTTGTAGTCCTCAGTGTTGTTTGACACAGCAAAGACATCTGAAGAACTTTCTGTTCTGCTGCCTGACCTGAAGAAGGATGAGATGAGAGGAGCTGAGTGACTTCATGCGATAAATTTAACCCCTGAAACTCATGAACCAGAATTGAGTTTGTTAATAAAACAGGCAATAAAGAGAGCCATTTTAGGAATATATATTTTCATGCTTTTCTCTTTTTTCCCTATATAAGGGAAATAAATAAATAAATACATACATACATACAAAATCTGGTGTTGGCTTGAAAAACCAGAGCCAAAAATGTTGGTTTTAAAAGCTTGGAGATGAAAGGCATTCTTTGTCAGTTTCTTTTTTTTACAGTTGGAGTTTGAATAGTTTTGGCTTATTTGAACATTCAATCACATTAAGGAAATGGAAGAGTAACAGTTTAAACCAGATGAGTAAAGTTTGAGAACAAACTTTAAGTTGGCTTGAGAAAGCCTAGTCTGATAGTTTGAAGCAGTTGTAAAAGTATGAAAACAGCTAGCATGATTTAACATGTTGTTAACATGTTTTAACATGATTAGTTTGTTGCTTGTATTTTTATAGGCTGACTACAATGTTGTTAGGATGCTTAGCATGTTGTTAGCATAATTTGCAACATTGCTAGAATGTTACTAGAAGTTACTAGAATGTTGTTAGCATGATTAGCAAGTTACTAGCATATTTCTAGCCTGATTAGCATGTTACTAACAACTAATGTTGCTAGCATGATTAGAAACTTATTATCAAGTTATTAGCATGTTGTTAGCATGATTAACATGTTACTAGAATTTTGTTAACATGTTACTAGTATGTTAACATGATTAACAAGTTACTAGTAGGTTTTAGCATGATTAGCATGTTACTAGCATGTTGTTAGCATGATTACCAAGTTACTAACATGTTTCTAGCATTTTTCTATCATATTTAGCATGTTATAAGCATGTTGTTAACATGATTATAACATGTTACTAGTATGTCTGTTGCATGATTAGCATGTTACTAGCATGTTTCTAACATGATTAGCATAATACTAACATGTTCCTAGCATGATTAACAACTTACTAGCAAGTTAACATGATTACGAAGTGATTAGCATGTTGATAGCATGTTTCTAGTCTAACTAGCATGTTGCTAGCATGATTAACATGTTAACATAATTAACAAGTTACTAGTATGTTTGTTGCATGATCATGTTACTAGCATGTTTCTAACATGATTGGCATGTTACTAACATGTTGCTAGCATGATTAGCAATTTATTAGCTATAGGAGGAGATGGATACTAATCTTAAATAGTAGATCAGTAAGGCTTTCTCAAGCCAACTTAACTAGATAAAAAAGTTTGTTGAGACAAACTTTAAGTTGGCTTGACAAAGCCTGAACAGAAAGTTTTAAAAAGTTTGTAAAGTTTAAAAAGTTTAAGAAGTTTTAAAAAGTTTACAAAATTTTAAAAAGATTTAAGTTTGATAGTTTCCCTACTGTCTACTAGTGATCCTCAGTATGTGCGTGTTTACATGTTAAATACTGTGGTAATGTTCACATGTTCTGTTTGTTACACTGTTTATTTAAGGTTAACCCTGGTGAAAAAACAGCATATGCTGGTAGGTATGTTTGATGCTGGGATGCTGGTTAGGTATGTTTTGATGCTGGTTTAAGCTGGTTCTTTGCTGCTTTAAGCTGGTCCTTTTTCAGGTTTTTCAGAGGCTCTTGCGCCACTCATTTGTTTTCTATCCCTTACTCGTAAATAGAGAACTCAAGCCATTGATTTTGGTTACAAATCTTGTGTGGCATGTCACTAGAGACGTTTTGGTCGCAATCTTTGCAGAAGATGCCAAAACCTGCTAAGAAAACTAGAAAAAAGGATCTGATCGCGGATGCAGCGGCCGATGAACCGGAGCATAGCTCAGGTGACGCTAATAGTGAACCTGAACTCAGCCCGACGCTTGCTAAAGCACTTGAAATCATGACGGAGAAAATTTCCAGCGCAATAGACGAGAAATTGGGTCCGCTAGCTGAAATTGTGCATAATCACACTCAACAATTAGAGAGCGCAACTAACCGGCTAGTCGAGGTGGAATGGAGAATTACGGCGGCGGAGGCATCTTCGGAGGATGTGCAAACCCACACGCTTAATCTTGAAAAACAAGTCGCTATTCTAAATGAACACATTGACGATCTGGAAAATAGAGGCCGGCGTAAAAACATTCGAATTTTAGGCCTTCGTAAAGAGGTGGAGAGTACTGATGCTGTTGCCTTTCTTCAAACGTGAATCCCCAAATTTCTACACTTGCAGGCTAAGAACGGCCGTATCAAGATTGAGAGGGCGCAAGGTTCTCGATGCCAGCAGGATGCTCAGCAGATTTGCAGTGATAAGATAATTCTGTGGTATCATTCTTTGATCGTTTGACTCTTCCTGTTGTCTCTGAGGATCAAAGGGATCTTCTCAGTGCTCCTATCACAAGAGAGGAAGCTAGGATCACACTCCGTAGTTTGAAATCTGGTAAATCACCTGGGCCAGATGGCCTTCCATGCGAACTGTATAAAGAATTTGAGCAAATTTTGTTAGACTCTCTCTTAGCCATGCTTAATCATTCATTTCTGCCTGATAGTCTGCCCCCTTCACTTCGTGAAGCAAATATTTCTCTGATATTAAAAAAAGACAAGGATCCAGAAGTTTGCAGTTCCTATAGGCCCATTGCTTTATTAAACTCTGATTTAAAAATGTTACCAAAAATTTTAGCACTAAGATTGGAGAAGGTTCTACCCCTTATTATTAATGAAGACCAGACGGGGTTTATTAAAGGTAGAAGTTCCGCTCACAATGTTAGGCGGTTAGTAAATATTATTGAGCTTTCCCATAATTTAAGTTTTAATTCTCTTATTTTGTCTCTAGATGCAGAGAAAGCTTTTGACTCCGTGGAGTGGCCTTATCTATTTTATACCTTAGAAAAATTTGGTCTCGGAGAAAACTTTATAAAGTCGGTGCGAATACTCTATACAGATCCTCTTGCAGCTGTTATTACTAACGGTCGCAGATCTGACAATTTCCCCTTATTTCAGGGCACCACACCGGGCTGCCCCCTCTCCCCATTGCTTTTTGCAATAGCAATAGAGCCATTTGCTCAGATGATAAGAGAGGAGGCGGCTGTGTCACTGGGAGGTAGGCAGCACAAAATCTCTTTATATGCAGATGATGTGTTGCTCTTTCTTTCAGATCCCGAGGTATCTGTGCCAAAAACTGTAGATATTATTCAGGAGTTTAGACAATTCTCAGGGTATTAGATAAATTTCTCGAAATCAGTCGCCCTGTTTTTAGGTAATAAGAAGCCCACCCAATCAATCTCCCCCCTTTCCCTTTAAATCCTACTTTCAAGCAATTATATAAAGCCAATTCTACACCAGTGTTAGGAAAAATCCATGATGATTTGAACAGGTGGATGGCTCTCCCTCTGTAATGGCTGGGGAGGGTGGCTCTGATAAAAATTAATGTCTTGCCCCATTTACTGTATCCAATGCAAATTTTATTGTCCAATAAGGCTATAAAAGAGTTAAATGGGTGGCTCAGTCCATTTATTTGGAGCAAAAGGAAACTCAGATTAAAATGATCTAAACTTCAGCTCTCTAGTGCAAAGGGTGGCTTGGACCTCCCAAATATTAGATTATATCAGTTGGGTTGCCATCTTAGATTTATTAATGGATGGCTTGTTAAAGACCCTAAATCATTGTGGCTTGATCTCGAATCCTCACAGTGCAGCTGTCCCTTACAAAACTTATTATTTGTTTATAATTCAAAGTTATGCAGAACTCTGTATAATAGTCCTTTAGTACGAAATACCCTCAAGGCATGGCGTGCTATTCGAAGGCTAGAAGCCAAGAACGACATAACCTCCCCTCTTTTGCCAATTTTGAACAATCCAGAGTTCCTGCCAAGTATTACAGACCCAGGTTTTAATTTATGGCCTGTTCTTGGTATATGTAGGATGGGTGACTTGTTTGAGGATGGATCTCTAATGTCTTTTGATAATTTTGTTTAGACTATTTTGTTTAGATAATTTTGTTTAGACCTAGACATCACTTTTTTAGATTTCTGCAAATTAGAAACTATATATTCAAAAATACCACACTTATCTCTAAATACTCCTTTTCTGTTATTGAGGAAATCCTCCAGAACTCCCCACCACACAGGTTGATCTCCCTTTTCTATAAAGCTCTATGCTTCTATGGTGCAGATAGCACTTCATATCTAATGTACCCTACTGTAATAGGGCAAGAGCAATTCAGCTTAGAATTTTACATAGAATACATATCACGCCACAATTAAGACATAAATACAATGCAAGTTACTCACCACTCTGTCCTAAGTGTTAGTCTAATACAGGAGATTATATTCATTGCATATGGAACTGTCATAGGATCCAGGCATATTGGTCGAAAGTTGTGGCTCAATTAAACAACATATTTGGCCTGGATCTGGAGCTGGATCCTTTGTCACTTCTTTTGGGCTTTCCCTGTAAGCTCATTCCAAATAAATTTGAAAGACGACTTTTTAGTCTGTTATCTTTTGCTGCCAGAACGAATTTGCTGATGTCATGGATCAGTGATAAGCCTCCCTCCATCAAAAGTTGGCATTCAATTATTAGGGAGATTATTCCTCTGGAACTCTTGACCTGTATTATTCATTTGACAACCGATGCTTTTAATCGCATATGGACTCCATATCTTAACTCCATAAATGCCTCTACCTGTGACATTTTGCAGTTTGGAATGTGTTACTAGAGGTGTATAGATAATCAATGTATTCTCCCTGGTTATTGTCAATTTTGATCTGTGATACAATGCTCTGTTTGTTATTGTATGTACATTTTTTGTTTTTCTTTTTGTTGTATTTCAGCCAGTGTGTGTATGGTAAAAAAAAAAAAAAAAAAAGAGTGTTGTAGTATAACCAGTAGGAGAGCACTGATGTGTGAACTGAATTTGGTGAAAATACATTGTGCTACAGTAGTTATTAACTATTTTTTCATAATAAAAATTCAAAAAATTGTGTAAAAGCAATTATTTTCAAAATGAGTAGTATAATCAGCAGGAGGGCAGTGATGTGTGAACTGAATTTGGTGAAAGTACATTGTGTTAATGTAAAGTTATTGTGTTTTATTAGTAACGTTTTTCACATTTCGCAGGTTTCACAAACAAGGCTTAAAAATGTAAGTCTGAGCTGTTTCAACTGAAAGAAACTTGCACTGATTGATCTTAAAACATGCCAGTGCCTTTGTTTTGTCTCAAGATGCATACCAGTAACGTTTTTTTCTTAGGCACATTTATAAAAATTACTCAAATGTCCTAACTGAACTATGGTCTAATCCTGGTTTAGTCTAAGCCCTGTGAAACCAGGCCTGTATGTTACAATTGTAAACGGAAACTGTGAACCTTTAAAGCAGGGTCTAAAAATGTAGGCTCGGTTTATAAAAGCTTACATTTTATATACATTTAATAATTATACATTATGTTTAATAATTACAATACATTTAACAAAAAGTGGTTCAGTGACATTGAATGTTACAGGGACTGATTAATGCAAGTACAGATCCCACTATCTTTTTTTCCCTAAAATTATATCCTATTCTTAAAATAAGAAATATCCCAATATACAGCCTTGCTTACGTTATCACAATGTATCACAACATCGTATCGCAACCCGTATCATGATACTATTGTATCGCCAGATTGTTGACAATACACAGCCCTATGACTATGTCACGCTGTGATTACCTACGGCACCAAATTGTGACCAAAAAACATAGCCTCTAAGTTCAGTCTGTAAAGGATTAATTCACCCCAAAATGATGGTTTTCTTTTGTTCTTCTCTCTTTTGGACCACATGCTCGTCCATATAATGGCAGTAAACAGCGATCAGCTTCAAGGTTTAGGAAAAATAAGCAAACGTAACAGATAATGATCCCATTTGACTTGTGCTGTATATTTCACGTTTTCTGAGCACATACTTCAGGGTTTGGTGAAAAACCCTCATGTGTCTTGATCAGTCCTTTCCATACAATGGCATTAAATGATTTTCAAGCTCAGAACATGACAGCAGACCTGCACACAGACTACATTTTCAAATTACACGAGTGAGCGAGAATATTTTTAATTTAACAATGCAATTACTCTGTCTTTGTTTCCTTTTTCTGGCATCCTAAGAAAGAGGAGCTAGGATGCAAGAAAAGGAAACAAGAATGCACAAATAATAATGAACTGAGCAGCACCCAGACGGATAAAGAAGTATAGGTTTTTCTCACCCAAGGCACCCATATTTTTACAGATGGCCTGTAATATAACACATAAGTCATATGGACTAACTTAATCATGATTGTCATTCCTTTTAAAGCTTGAAAATTTTGAGGCTTTATTGAATGCCATTACATGGAAATAACAAACTTGAACATTCTTTCAAAGTTCATCTTTTGTGTTGCATGGAAAACAAGCAAGTAACGCATGTTTGAACAATATACGAGTAAAGATGACAGAATGATCATATTTATATTTAATTTAGTAAGTTACATTGAAATTTGTTTGACAAAAGTGTTTTATACATTTACTGACCACTAATGCACTTGAATTGCCAACAGAACAGGACAGGTCCTATACGATAGGCTGCAAAAATAAAAATAGATTTTAGAAACAAAAATGTGACCCTGGATCACAAAACCAGTCATAAGGGTCAATTTTTCAAAATTGAGGTTTATACATCATCGGAAAGCTGAATAAATAAGCCTTCCATTGATGTATGGTTTGTTAGAATATGACAATATATGGTCAAGATACAACTATTTGAAAACCTAATATCTGAGGGTGCAAAATGAGAAAATTGCCTTTAAAGTTGTCCAAATAAAGTTCTTAACAATGTACATTACTAATCAAAAATTAAATTTTCATATATTTACAGTAGGTATTTTGCAAAATATCTTAATGGAACATGATCTTTACTTAATTTCCTAATGATTTTTGCCATAAAAGAAAAATCAATAGTTTTGACCCATACAATGTATTTTTGGCTACTGCTACAAATATACCCCAGTTGACTGGTTTTGTGGTCTAGGGTCACAAATGTGAGATATACTATATATTCATTATATATTGATTAATAGCCTGTCTTCTTTTCTGTTCCAGGGCTCCTTACTCATTTAAACTGCACATGGGGAAAAAAAATTCTAGACTACTTTAAGAGTTACATTAAGCATCACGGGGCTTGCCTTATAAAACGGGTATCCCATAAAGATATGTATTTTAATATTAACTGTATTTGTCATTATTAACTGTATAACATCATGTAGCCAAGCGACCTCTTGTGGTCATATGAGGAATAGCAAGAAAGTAGAACTTAACCTCATCAGTAAAAGACTATACCTTTAGTGATGTCATCACAAAGAGACTGAATCAGAGATAGATTGTTCATGTTATGGGCATTCATTAATCCAAAGACTTCTTCCATTCAAAGTTATTATTAAGGCATTCCCTGTAAGTCATCTTATTTTGCCATTATTTACGATTGTGTTCAGTGCATTTTGTGTAGTTAAATATGCATATTCTTTGTTATTTAGAATGGCTTGTTTATGCTTGCCAGTACAGTACATACTTTCTCATCCTTCACATATGATATTGTTTTATAAAGTTAATATCATATTTTTTAAAGTATAGTGAATTTGTTGACCGAGTAGTCACTATAATTATTAGTTATGCTCAAACAAAATATAGTAAACTTTTATAGAACATGCAACTTATTGTATGTATTTTTATTTTCAGTTTCACACCATTCATGTGATAAAGTTACACTCTCAACATCACCTTGTGGTTCTGGGAGTTATTGCGTGAGGGTGTTTAACTTGCCGGATAATTGAATGTGGGTTCAATGAGGCCAGGACAGTATTAATAAAATAAGCACATAGCAGCTCTCTCTCACGGTAATAATCATGGTAATAATGACCGATGACTGATTGGGGAAAAAAAATACAGTCCAATACGATAACAAATCATTCTTAAAGGAGAAGTCCACTAATTGAATGGCTAATTGAATCATTGACTCACGATTTGTTCAAAGCCACAGATTCATTCACAAAAATAGCCTAGCCTAAAGGACGTCTTGATTGATGTGAACGCCAGCAGACAGGAATAATGCCTCAGAATTCTTGTGGATTGTTGTGGATTAAACATCTCTGATGACATTCATTGCCATGGATTTTATTTGGTTACAAGAAAAGGTAGGATATGGATTTAATTGCAAACTGTACTGATTTTATGTGATCATGCTACATGCTATGCTGTCACAGCATTTGTGTCGACTGGTTGGTAGCCCCAGACTGTTGAATGAAAATGAATCATGAAAAAAAAAAAAAAAATTGAGATTATGATTACTTATTGCTGGCAATATATCTAGTCTTTGCTTGTTTACAGTGCTTTATATGGTGCAGATTGGTAGCATATTTATGCTATAGGCGGCTAGCTAGCTAAGTGAAATACATTGCGATCTAATTCTTTTGTCTAATGCTAATCTTTTGCGTTATACAATTTCTTACCTTGAGCTTGATGTCTGCGTTTCAAAGCCATCTCAACCATCATTTTCCCTCGAGAGCAATGAGCCATCCTTAAACGCTATTAAAAACAACCACTCAACAATATCTTTTATTCAGGTATAGTGTGTGTGTCAGAAGTGCTTCAGTGACAGAGTTATGACAGTACACAAGCAACACCATAACTTAAACGCGGCAAACTTTATTGTATGGTAAAACAAAGACCGTACCGTAACTTAATTAGAGCGTTTCAAAACAAAGCCAAAGAGCGCTAATAGGTGTTACGGTGTTCTGCCTTTGTTTCTCTAGGGCTTTTGGAAGTTACTGTTAAGACAACACATTATTTTCTCGAAAAAACAATGAAACTGACTCGAGATACTTATCCACATGATAAAGGAGGTGTTGAATTCTAAAAATATCAATAACTAATTTTCGACCAAAATCAAAGTTATGGCCTTTTGCCTTTGCACGGCAGAATAGATGGGCACATTTTGAGTGTTGCAACTTCAAAAAGAATAGCCTAAATGTGTTTATATGCAAAAAGTGTGTGGGGAAAAAAATGATTTCTTTATAATAAAATGTGAGAGTATTTTCCTGTATCATTTGAATTGATTACAATCCGCAGCACTATGTGGTCTTATTTAAGCCATATTTTCTATTAATAATAACTATTGTTTTTCATATTTTGTATTATGCCTCTGTGTGTGTATGATTTTGAACTTTTGATACAATTTTTTTTATTAACATTAACATTCTCTTTTTCATGTTATTCTACATGATTATATATGATATCAATAATTTCAGTTTTCAATTTACATATATATAAAATATATATATTTATATATATATTTTCATCATTTTTTAGGTTGAGTTTGTATATCTGTCTAGAAACTACAGATTAAAACTGAAATCATCCTGCCTGTTTATTTTAATGAGGTATTTTGCACTGTCAAATCATTCTACCTATTATTTTACTGTTTATCATCCTATCGTTGCTTATTACGCATCTTCTCCGAAATGACACTGAATAATTTTACGTAGTCAGAGACGCGAAGCAGAAACTTGCAGTAGGAATTTTTGATAAGGTAGGATGGACCGATAGATATAGTTGTAATTTTATGCTAAGGTAAGATATGACAAGGTATGACAAATCATCAGAACAGTCGGTTCTTTTAATGAATTATTAAAACTCGGTAATTGCCTAATCTGCGACACGCTATTAGTTATATCGGTTACGAAATACGATTTCATGTGCATTGGAAATTATATGTATGTATATCTTTACTGACCATATGGTCTCACTTTCTAATTGTTTTTTGACAAATCAGCTTTTTATTTTACTTCTTATTTTACTTCTGTGTGCGTGTGTGAATCACATCTTTGCGAGATGAGACCACTTGGTGCCACTTTTTCTTCCTCTTTCTAATGTTTTCCTCTTTCCAATTCCATAATTTGATTTGGTTTCCCCAAATAGTGTATGCCACCCTTAGTCACACTGTAAAGGCTGAAGTTCCTTTTTACAGATGTTTAATGCACTCACTGACATGGACACCAACACCTTAGAACTAAATAAACTGGACGCATATATAACAAACATCAGTCACACACTCAATTACATGGAAAACACACATAAGTCACTGGGGTATATTTGTAGCAATAGCCAAAAATACATTGTATGGGTCAAAATTATTGATTTTTCTGTTATGACAAAAATCATTAGGAAATTAAGTAAAGATCATGTTCCATGAAGATATTTAGTAAAATTCCTACTGTAAATATATTCATTTTTGATTACTAATATGCATTGCTAAGAACTTCATTTGGACAACTTGTGATTTTCTCAATATGTTTATTTTTTTGCACCCTCAGATTCCATATATTCAAATAGTCGTATCTCTGGCAAATATTGTCCTATCCTAACAAACCAAACATCAATTGAAAGCTTATTTTGAAAAATAAACCCTAATGACTGTTTTTTTTTGGTCCAGGGTCACATATGACTTTAAACTCGTAAATGAACAAAAATTACATTGACGTACCACTTTTGCCTGCTTGTGAGCCAAGAGAGGGGATATACCTTGAACTTTACATATAGAGAGAAACACCTTAAAGAAGAAGTCCACTTCCAGGACAACAATTTACAAATAATTTACTCACCCCTCTTTCTGTCTTCAGTCATAAAGAAATTATGGTTTTTGAGGAAAACATTTCAGGATTTTTCCCCATATAATGGACTTTATTGGTGCCCCGATTTTTAACTTTCAAAATGTAGTTTAAATACAGCTTCAAAGGGCTCTAAACGATCCCAGCCGAGAAAGAAGGGGTCTTATCTAGCGAAATGATTGGTCATTTTTTTTGAAAAATAAAAATTTGTATACTTTTGTATACTGGGATGCGCGTTCACGTACTATTGAATCACGTGGAAAGGTCACGCCGAACGTAGGCGGAACCACAGACCCAGTGTTTACAAAGCGAATGCGCAAAGACTAACAAAGTGCAAGTTTGTCAAACGCTGTTTACAAACAAAAAGCTACAACGATGTCGGACAATTCTGAAGTTGTAGGAGAAAATAAGATGGAGTTTTTCGCCATTCTCTACCTTTTTGAGCCGGAGTACACAAACGATGAACTTGACGTGATTTGTAGTAGTGATGGGGAGTTCGGATCATTTTACCGTCTCGGACCTTTGAGTCTTGTTCAGCAAAATGAACAAATCTTTTTTTCGAGTCATTTTGTTCATTTTAGCAAAATATAATTAAAATGTTATGTGTTACTTCCCTAACACATCTACTGCTTAAACAAATGTTGATCACACTACAAACAGGACAAAACTCAAAACTCAGCAAACTCAAGTCAGTTCTCCAGTGAGATCTTCCTTCTTAAAGCCAATAGAGGCAGAACTTCCAGTGCTTCCAAGTGTCTCTGAACACTTCACTCTACCAGTCACTCGCTTCAAACCCCTGCCACCAGTGACCAAACTGCCCATGCAGTTGGATGAGGATGAGGAGAACGAGTATATGGAGTACACAGGCAAGACCATCCAGGCCTGTGACTCACTTAAGTCTGAACGCCCCCGACTACTGGAGGCTGAAATTAATCCAAGAATGCCTGCTTGGTTGGAGAGTGACAGTGAGGTGCTGGAAGAAGTGTGGGCGAGTGAAGTGGTGGAGGTCCTGGGATTTGAGAAAGAGAAAGATATGGCAGAGATGTGTGGTAAAGATCAATTAATGACGTAATCAAACAGACAAAAAACACTATAAATTAATAGCAGAATTTGGTAGTGCTGTATGTTGTTTCAGGGTTGCCATCATCTGAAGTCCTCTGAGGGGTTGACATCATCTCTTCTTAAGTTCAAAAGTTCAGTGTCATTAACCTTTCATCAATTTGTTAGATTGGCCAAATTTAGTTACTGCCAACTGAGTCATACAAAATGTGATTATATGCAGATACTGATCTGCAGCCAATTGGTCAGATCATCCATATCTGTAATGTTAACTAACGCATATATTTTTATCTTAAAAAGTCATTTGTTTTTGCAGAGGCTCTTAAGAACAACCCCCTGACGTCAAAGGTAAACCAGCAAGAAGCTGAGAGGGCACTGTCCAAGTGGTTCACTGGAGCAAGGACAGAGGGCCTCAAGAGTGCACCAAAAGATGGCTACAGTTTAAGGTTTACTGACAAGGTTATAAGGTGATCAGTTGCTGCTTCTAACTGTTATAGTTCTTTTTTTTTTTTGACAATTTGTATTCCTACATTTCTTTTTAAAATGAGCTAAAGCTTCCCAAAACACTCAAGCCTGGTTCTAAAAGTTTTGTGCCATTGTGACATAAACATTACATATGATGTTGGTTAGTTAAATAAAATTTAAATTTAAAAGGATTTCCGTCATGATATATAATGTTGGTTAGTTAAATAAAATTTACATTTGAAAGGATTTCAGTCTCATTTCGCTCTCTACTGCTTTCTGCCATGGTAATTGTTTTTGCTATTTTATTTGTGTGGTGTTGCTGTACAGTTTTACCTGTTATGGAAGCTTTTGAAAGAAGCACACGACATGCAGTAAAAAAAAAAAAAAAAAAAAAAAGAAAGAAGGAAAAAGAAAAAATAGGCTAAATTGTGTGCTCGAATTATAAACCAAGCAAACAAGTTTGTAAATTGTGTGGATAATATAG
>NW_026128058.1:0-13428 GCF_022985175.1 Labeo rohita | reverse complement strand
CCAGATCTACTTTCTCGCCCTCATCTAGCCCCATCAGCAGGTCGGCTTGATAGGCTTGGAGCACAGCCATGGTGTGAAGGCATGCTCCAGCCTGACCTGCTGCCGTGTACCCCTTACCCACAAGCGCAGATGTAGTGCGGTGCGGCTTAGAGGGTAAGGTGGGAGCCTTCAAAGATGATGCCGCGCCGGGGGACAGATAGCTGGCTAATGTCTGTTCCACCCGGGGCATCGCCTTGTAGGCTTGCTCATCGAGCTAATTTAAGTGAGCCGAAAAAGGTCTTGCCCACGACCTCGAGATTTCTGCATGGAGGTCGAGTGGCTCCTCAACCGCGCTCTCTAGGTCGACCTCCTCGGAGGACGACAGATGGAGAGAGGAGCCCGTCCCATGGGAGGAAGTAGCCGCAGAGCAGGCTTCCGATCCCTCGGAACGGACTACGGATCTGTCGGGTAAGGAAGGAGATAGGGGGTCACCCGTCTCCATTCCCTCCAACAAATCCAATTGTGAACCCCAGGAATGTAGCAGCCGCTCCGCCTCAGCGGGGCCAGCACCCTGGGGAACGCTGGTGAAGGCTCCTCCTCGAAGACAGCCTTCCGGGAGCAGAGCGTCCACAAAGGAAGGAGTTCACAATGCGGACAGTCAGCCCCCTCGAGGGCTGACACAGCGTGCTCCGCTCCCAAGCAGACCACGCACATGCTGTGTGTATCCCCGCTAGTGATGTAGCGTCTGCAGGGAGGAACACACAGCTTGTAACGTGATCCGCTCTCACCACTCTTATCTTTTGCCTTTCTCATAATTATCTCTCTACCAGACATCACCCTCAAATAAAAGTTGTGCTAAAACTTGCACGAAAAAACAGGGTGACAAGACACACATAGAGCGCTCCGCTGAAAGACAGAAGCTGATGCCGGCAGCTTCGCATGTGCTTTTATGCTTCCTGGTCGATAACATCATCCGCCCGTGACGTATCACCTTTCGATTAGCCAGATTACACATGTGTTCAGATCGTGGTTCCGCCAAAGCTGTTCCCATAGCGTTTTTGGACGCTGCTCGAGTTCCTGAAGGGGAACGTGATTGGTTGCTTTACCTGTCAGTCAAATGGCCTCTTGAGTGGGTCTTGGCCATTCAAACTGGACAAAGTTCCACCGGTGCTAATAATGCACAGAAAACCTGGTTTAATAAAATGGCTCACATGTCGACACACTCGTCCACATTCATGGGGATTGCGTGAGGAAAAATGTACACAAGCATGCATCCAACTCAGGTCACAAACAGAAAGGAAATAAATTAGTGATGGAAACTTTGATTCTTTCAAGAGATTAGTACATTTTCCGTTTGTTCACCAAAATGATTTGTTCAGATTCTTCACTGATTCGTTCAGTAACCATTTCTTTAAATTACACATATATGCCAGCAGGGGGCAAAAAGAGTGTCCTATGTGTTATGTCTAAAGGCAACAAACGTACACTGTATTATTCTTTACTTGTTTTAAAAAAACTGATTTGGCTAATCTACTCATAAAAAAGGTTCAGATGACCAAAACATAAGGGTTTCTTGCATAATTACCATTTTAAATGTTTGGTCAGACATTAACACATTCATTAATCATGGAGTTATGTTCTGTATGTTAAATATGAATATATGAACAAGCGTATGTGCACAGTACCACAGTACCTGCTGTGCTTTGCATCCACTTTCTGCTGATTGCTGAATGAGACTGACTCACCTGCTGAATGACCAACCCTACCCTGTACACATTCATTCACAAACGACATTCGTTAAGTTCTCGTTCGCGTTCAAGATCTCTCTCTTATTCAGGCTCAAAACGACTCAGTCAGTGATGGGCGTATTCGTTCAGTAGATCCAACCAATTACATGCCCCTTCACAGCTCGAACTGGAATGCTATTCGCTGACGTGACGCAAATGAGACCTAAACAATACTGTCACATTTTTTTGTGTTACATTTTTTAGAGAAGTGCATGACATGACTCAAATGTAATGAAGTAACTTTTATTTAAAACAAAAAAACTGTTCAAACATAAAACAACAATAAAAATAAATATTACAAAATGCACACAAAACACCAGTGCTTACAGTACTCTGGTAAAGAGTTGTCTAAAGTAAACAAATACACATTTTAAGTTTCTCTTAAAATAGAAGTAGGTAAACAGTAGTAAAAATATTCAAACTAAACAGTATTTAAAGAAAAAAAAATTACAGTAGTACAAAAATATAAAACAGAGGAGCATGAATAAAAGACCCTGACACACAAGCAGGTATAGCAACATGATTATTTTAGGTTGGCATTTAAAAATATCAGTTGTCTGGCCCCATCTTGCTGAAAATTCTCTCTGATGT
Organism: Labeo rohita; assembly: GCF_022985175.1. Lineage (NCBI taxonomy): Eukaryota > Metazoa > Chordata > Actinopteri > Cypriniformes > Cyprinidae > Labeo > Labeo rohita. Next base: position 11,071 of record NW_026128058.1, on the reverse strand, counting down.
AACAGATGTTGCCACAAGGTAAAGTCTTTCCAGCATATATTGAGTCAGTCTGGGGTAAATCAGTGCCCGACTTTTCCACCAGTGTAGTGGGTTGGAGGACCTTGCTAGCAGGGGCTCCTCTGAATATGACAGAATTTCCAAAACTGCCTCTGTTGAAGAACTTGTTCTTGTCACAAGACCTGCAACTCGTTCATCAAAATCCAAGCTGTCTTCTATTTCTTGTGGTGGTGGCGGTGGTGATGCTGCTGCTGCCTGTTGCTGCTCTGTTTGATGTGCTGAGGAGGATAATCTCACTCTCCCAGTGCTTCTGGAAGGCTTCATTTGTGACATGATCATCTGAAAAGGCCCTTTTTTTGAAACTTGGGTCCAGTGCAGATTCTTCTGAGAGCAGAAGGTGAAATTCCACCTTGTGGAACCTGTTAGCCATGTCTGTGGTAACTGTCTCAAGCATGTCCATGATAGGTTTTCTGAACCCTCCTGATCTCAGGTATCTTGTGTTTATTTTTGAAGACTTTGTGAAAGCAAGATCACCTTTGAAGCAGCCACATAACTACAGGGAGCCAAAAATAAAAAAATAAAAATAAATGCAGTATAATATTTAAAGCAGTTAGCGCAACCTAGATTTAAGTTCTAAAGCTTTGGAGTGCCAGGATCATTTTTAATATAACTCCGATTGCATTCATCTGAAAGAAGGAAGTCATATACACCTAGGATGCCTGGAGGGTGAGTAAATAATACAGTGCTACAGTAGTGTTGGGTCCTATCAATCAGCCTGTGAGATCACCGATACATGATATTATCGTGCTAATTTATTAAATTATTTTACATACTTAGTGTTATTGTCCGAAACCAGCTCCAGCGTAAGGCTAAAAGCAGCCTAACATTAACATTATCAAAGAACATCATCACTGATTAGCCTTGCCTAGTCTAGTGGAAGTTTATGCATTTGAAGAAATACCTACACTGTATGATGAATAAATCTCTTACCACACACTGCTCACGTCTGAGGCGTGTTACGGCTCCGATGCGGCCACCGGAGTAGATTGCGGCCTCGGCATGTGTTTTGATCCCCTGTACTGCGCACGTCTGCGGCGCATTACTGTTCTGATGCAGCTACTGTAGTCAATGCTCGCGCTGCAGCTCATTGAAGCGGCTCTCTGTGTTGCATCGCTACAGTTAGGCTAATCTTCCACTTTGTCCCTACCCACCTCCCAACAATTTGAATTTCAGTAGGTGGGTTTTATTTTAATGATATAAAAATTATAAACATATTGTTCATTTAATATTTTCTTATGCTGTGAACTCTTTGGGAAGTCTGAATTTAAGATACTTCACTTCAGTTATTATAGTTTTTCTGCATTACATTGTTTAGTTTGAACCATTGTAAAAGTTAAAAACGTGTATATATAGCATCTGGACCAATCATACATTAATTGTTACATTTAACAAATAGTCTTTAAACCCAACAAGCCAGCTATATGCTGGAGCTCTGGAGACAACCCCCCAAAGCAACTAACACCCCAAAAGGACTCAGTTGCCAGGACAACTATCTGATGAGGTTTAACTGCCCAGAGGAATGCACATTTGCCCATGCTACATTTGCCCATAGGAAAGACATGATGCCTATAGAAATAGACTCTTTCCTATTCATTCACAGACAAACCTTTCTTTGACCTTCCTATCACACATAACCCAGGTCATTGTGTACAGTATTACTGCATTGTATTTTAATTTTGTCTGTTGTATTTGTATTGGTCTTTCTACTGTTTTATGCATGCGTTATGATAGATGACTAGTCGTATAACCCACCTATGCCATGTTTGGTCTCTTTGAATTCATATTTTGATGATCTAAAAGATGGTGTAAATTAGATGTTGATACCTATGCAACATACTAGTGTTTTAAGAAACCTTAGTAGAATTACATATGCAAAATACCAGGCTCACAGAAGAAGAACGTGATCACGATTCTAAAACCACCACTGCTCCAACCATCAAGACTTTCACCCGAGACTGCATTTGGACACTTGTTCAACGACCAAGGCAATGCAAGTATCGTACATTTAACTAAACAAAACAGAGGTTTAGTATAAGCTGTAGACAGCACTGATTGTTTCACTTAGGTGACTAACTGACTCTTTTCATAGCTTCATTTCCTTGTCTCTCTAACTGCTTCTCACTGACCATTCCCCCATGTATGAGTGACTTTGTGTTTGTTTGTTTAGATTAGTTATGTGTTAGTCCTTCGTTAATAAAACTCTTGTACACAAATTTCATGAGTGTTGATTCTGATTCTGCCTTGCAAATAAATGTCCCTTTACGATTCAGATTCGAGCTACATGCTCTAATGCAATGGTACTTCAAGAAAGTTATTTTCTGTGGCCAAGAAAATATCATTTGTTAGAGTTGATATAAAAATTATACTGAATGTTCGCTGGGCGAACAGATTAATTGATGGAGAATTAATTCTGCTACAGTTACTACTGGCAGCTGATATAAATAATTGTAATTAATCATAATTAATTGTAATTATTTATATAAATTTCCCCTTTGAGCTTAATTGTGACATATATAAATACTCTTTACATGGCAATCACCCTGCACGAGTCGATGTATAGTCTGTCAGGCATTGTTTAAATAAAATAAATTAATTGGACCCTCTTTTGATTATTAAATTTTAATGGAAGCATTAAATTGGAATCCAGAAAAGTAATGGGAAACAGAATTTGGTAAAATTAAAACTAAAACTCAGGGTTTTTGAATAATAAAATTTAATTTAACCATTAAAACAGTATAGAAAAATTAAAGTGGAAAATATTAATTAATTTGGAAATAAAACAAATTTCATAGGGCCTGAAAATTATTGTTTTATGTATTATAAAATAATACATAATGTATTATAAGCGATAGAGCTAATGTGCATTATGCATTACAGCAAAGGCTTGCAGAGGGTGCCAATACCCTGATGATTATTTTACACTTTACTGCATGATCTAATCCATGTTTAATATTGACTCAACATCATTTAATTAAATTGTCCACTTGATCTTTAATATGTAGCCATTTCTTTACAACAGAAATGCTACAGCCACTGTGATTTAATGAATATGTGGACATCAAAATGTGTAAACTCAGAGTGAGGGTTTAAGCTTTTATTTTGAAATCACAATGAACAGCATATTGAGATGTATTCTGAGTTTGCATAGGTTTTTAAATGATTTACCTTACAAATCTGATGAAATGGCACCTGTTGTGTTCCCAGATAAACGTTATAATAATAAACCCAAACTCACAGCAACATGCAGAGATTGGAGTTTGAGAAGCTTCACACATGTAAATACAGTGCCCTCCACAAATATTGGCACCCTTGGTAAATATGAGCAAATAAGGCAGCTGTGGAAATAAATGTGCATTGTTTATCCTTTTGACTTTTCATTCCAAAAAATTCACATAATTCCAACCATGTTTCAGTAAAACAGTGGAAAGTGAGGAGAAAATGTCATTATTAATAATTCATTAGCGTGTACACAATTTGAAAAATCTGCAAATTTGCATTACTACACTGAAACAAATGCTTTTCAACTGGTGCCTGCAGAATAATGAATTACATTAATGTGCATCATTTAAAGTTATTTTGTGAGTATAAATGTTCTGCTTTCTATTAAAATATCATATTATGTGCATGCAAAAAGGAATCCCTGCATGTGTGGATCAGGTGGCAGGCGTGCATTTATTGATTTCTTGTTCGAGTTGATCCTGTTCGGTTCATTTGGATTCTGAGACTTTCTTTCCGCGGTTTTTAGCATTGACAATCCACACGCAGCTGGCTTTCACAGAAAGGCAAGGTGGGCAGCTACGACTAGGTGGCAGTCGCAGTACAGAGCTGGCATATGAATGCCTGTAATATTATTAGAAAACATCTGCCCCTTGGTAATATTATTAGAAAATATGGGATTAGTTTCCACTGTTATGCTGATGATACTCAACTATGTATCTCAAAACGACCAGATGAAACTTTTAAATTATCGAAGTTAACAGAGTGTGTTAAAAATGTAAAAGATTGGATGACCAATCATTTTCTCCTATTAAATTCAGATAAGACAGCAATATTACTTGTTGGACCAAAAAACAGTACACAGAATCTCTTGACTTACAATCTACAACTAGACGGATGTACTGTTATTTCCACTATAGTCTGGGTGTTATATTAGACAGCAACTTGTCTTTTGAAAATCATATTTCTCATGCTACAAAAACAGCATTCTTCCATCTTAGAAACATTGGCAAGCTACGAAACATGTTACCTGTTTCTGATACAGAAAAGCTAGTTCATGCATTCACATTCCCCGGCCTCATAGCGGCTATAAGCGGAAAATCTCTGGGTTACAACAGTAATAATTACACGCTTCACTGACAACAGTTGTGACTCACGGGAACATCGAGGACCAGCATAAACCAGCTAAGGACCAGCATAAACCAGCAACAAAACATACCTAACCAGCATCCTAGCATCAAAACATAGCTACCAGCATATGCTTTTTTTTTTCACCAGGGTGTGTGTCACATAAACTCTGAACGGTGCTGTTAAAGCAGTTAACGTAAGCAGCGAGATGTGCGAGAACCTTTGATAACTTGCTAATTCACTTATTGTTTGATTGTAATGCTTTTTGCTAACTTTGGCTTAAAGAATGAGTTAATTCAGCCCATCTTCCTGTCTGGCCTTTTCACAACATATATTCACTCCAGAGTAACCTTACCAGGAGGAGACAGACGGAGACCTGGAGTTCATTCAAAGTTAATGGTTGCATTCTAAGAATTTAAGTACCTACATTTTACATGTAGATATGCTATTAGATGTTTCTCAACTCAAGAAGAGAGGGGTCATCGGATGCTAAGTTCACTTTTACATGTTGTTTGAACATTAATGTGTGTTGGCAGTGTATGTACAAATCTACCCTATAATGATAAAAATCAATGCAGTGGTTTTTAAAGAATCTGTAAAAATAATATCCCCTTTTTCAAATCGAGCCATTCTCAGATGCCTGTTGGTGTTGCGACACGCCGACAGAGGCCGCTCCCACGATAGTTGATTGACATGAGTGTCTTACCTCAGATCAGCTGTCACAGTCCGCCCTCTTTGTTTCGATGCCGGAGCAGGGATGTAAGTTAGATAAGAATATCTCTGATTGAGCGATTGAGGTGTTGTGTTGCTGGATGTAATAATTAACATAGTGGTCGTCATTTACTCCCGACATCTGAGCCACTGAAGATGCAGTGGATTATGTTTGTTTGTGAAGGAAATGCACCTCCCGATCTACATATATCCGTCTATGTTCACATGAATCATTCATGATCCAGCTTTACTTACAGCAGAAGTGAGTATAAGGGTTTTTTTTTTATTAATCTTTGCGATCGCCTTTCCTAATAAAGTGCTAGTTAGCAAGTTTAGCGACTAAACGCGGCTAAATGCGGCTAAAGTAAACAGGCTCGTCTTTTCACAAAGAGAAGAGAGAGGCTTGGCAAGCAGAGCTCATTTGCATTTAAAGCAGCCTTGACCAGAATGAGATGACTTTTGCAGAGCTGATTTTGACAAGGTAAAAAGGGTGCTGTTTTACACTACCATTGAGAATTTTTAACCAAAGTATGTTATAGACTTTTTATTAAGACCCTAAAGAATCATATCAACTTGTGTTCAATCCGATGACCCCTTTAAGCGAGAATGATTCAGATATCTCAAAAGCTAAAACTAATGTGAATTACATATTGTCTGTTTCCTGACTGATTTGTAGATATTTAAGAGGAACAAAGAAGTTGAAAGGAAAAGTGCCTTTTAAAACAACAGGGCAAATGGTACAGAAGAAACCAGTTGAAGTGAACCCAAATTGCCACTCTTCTTTGCAAAGTGAAGGATTTTCAGTGGAATTTCTGAAATGTAAGACATACACACATACCAAGATCTCCTTTTTTCTTTTATTATATTCTTTTATTATCTACATTGCTGTATTATGTATTATCTACATCGATTATTAAGATGTTTTTTTATGAAATAAGTCTCTTCTGTTCATCAAAGCTGCATTTAATTAATCAAAAATACAGAAAATTAATTGAAAATTTAAAAAAAGAAAATAAAAAAATGTAATGTTGTGACATATTATTGCAATTTAAAATACTGTTTTTTGGTCTACTTTTAATATACTTTAAAATGTAATTAAATGTAATTTCCAGCATCATTACTCTAGTCTTTTCATTGCTCCAGTGTCACATGATCCTTTAGAAATCATTGTAATATGCTGATTTATTATCAGTTTTAGAATAGAAACAGTTGTGGTGCTTAATATATATACACATACATTGGAACCTGTGATACTTTTTTCAGGATTCTTTCATGGATAAAAAAAAAGTTTGTTTTTGTGTGTGTGTGTTTTTTTTTCTTTTTTTTTTTACTTTTTCCAACAAGTATGTGTTAAACTGAAATTAATAGTAAATACTTCTGTTGTTAGATAAGATTTCTATTTTCTGTTTTTTATTTGTTGGGAGGTAATCTAATTTTTCTATTTATTCATGCATGCACTATATGTAACCATTTGGCCTGTACTTGACTACATTTTTCTGGTCAACTAGTATTCATTTATTTTAAAGCGGTCATCGAGGCTACTTTAAATGCAAATATTCATTAAAAAAACCCTTATACTCACTTCTGCTATAAGTGAAGCTGGATCACAAATGATTTGTGCTAACATAGACGGATATATGTAGATCAGGGGGCGCATTCCATTCACAAACAAACGTAATACACTGCATCTTTAGCGGTTCAGATGTCGGGAGTAAATGACGACCGCTATGTTCATTATTACATCCAGCAACACAACACCTCAATCGGAGATATTCTTGTCTAACTTACATCCCTGCTCCGGCATCGAAACAAAGAGGGCGGACTGTGACAGCTGATCTGAGGTAAGACACTCATGTCAATCAACTATCGTGGGAGCGGCCTCTGTCGGCGTGTCGCAACACCAACAGGCATCTGAGAATGGCTCGATTTGAAAAAGGGGATATTATTTTTACGGATTAATTAAAAAACACTGCATGGATTTTTATCATTATAGGGTAGATTTGTACATACACTGCCAACACACATTAATGTTCAAACAACATGTAGAAGTGAACTTAGCATCCGATGACTCCTCTAAGAGATTAGTCGACTAATTGCATATTAATAAACTATGTAATTCATAATAATGAACCTTTAATTGCCTATAGCCCATCAGCGCTCAAGCGCACACAAAGTTTGCCACAGAACACTGGCAGAAGTAATGATTATGAATGTAAATTGACACCCTCAAGTTCACAGAGACCTAGGGCCAGAATTACATCATGGACTTTCCATTTCCTGTGGATTTTTTCTATGATTAAGCATCCAATGAAATTTTGATAGACTAATGATTAATTGATGATCAGAACTTTTTGTAAAATTGTATCTTTATTTTAACAATAAAAGGAACAACTATCAGGGGCATGTTTCTAAATTACTGTAGGCTATGTCTGGAAAAAAGGAAAATGTACAACAAAGACATGACACTATAGTTTGTTTTTTTAAGTAGTTTTACTTGTTGAAAATTCACAAGTCTTTAGTGAACTTCAGTTTAAGTCTGTTTCAGTGACTGGCGGAAACAAAAGGAGCCTGAAAAAAGAGAGAGAGAAGAGGGAGAAACAAGTGGGGCATTACATATCCCAAAAAATACAAGATATAATAAAAAAGAAGAGAAAAATGAAAATGCATGTTTAGAATTCTGTTATTGTTCATCTTCACCATTAATTGTTAATATAGTTTTAGAATTGTAATCATTCCAATTATTTTGTAAATATTGTTAGAATATATATATATTTTTAAAGGGGCTGTAAGATCAAATAAAAATTGTTTTAATGGTTCCTTGTGGTCCTGCAGATTTTTAAAAGTAAACTTGGAATTATTTATATTATTTGCCGTAACACCCCTTGACAGGAAAATCGGGGCAGACACTATGTAATCAATCAATCAATCGATCAAACAAACATTTTGACCAGCTAAGACCAGCCTGACCAGCTAAAACCAGCTGTTGTAGTGTTTTTATTCATACAGCGTACCCAGATAGCAAGAACTTTTGGGCCAAATATGGCTGATAGCTGGCACATATGGCTTAGATATGGCATGGCTGAACAAATATGGGCCAAATTGTTACCATATATGTTTTGCCATAAGTTTAGAAATTGCGAGAAATTATTGCTTGGTTCACAGCTCCTTTTGAGGTATATGGTCCAGATAACAACAAACACATTAGAACCATCCTGGTGAAAAAACCAGCATATGCTGGTAGGTATGTTTTGATGCTGAAATGCTGGTTAGGTAGGTTTTGATGCTGGTTTAAGCGGGTCCTTTGCTGGTTTATGCTGGTCCTTAGCTGGTTTAAGCTGGTCCTTTGCTGGTTTTTGCTGGTCATGTTGCTGGTCAAGGACCAGCATAAACCAGCAAAGGACCAGCATAAACCAGCAAAGGACTAGCTTAAATCAGCATCAAAACCTACCTAACCAGCATTCCAGCATCAAAACATACCTACCAGCATATGCTGGTTTTTTCACCAGGGCAAGTAAGGTTTAGCTATGGCTGACATTCGTAAACATCGACTTCTGGCTAACATTTGGATTACACTTGGAAAACACATCACGTTTGGCTTATGTCTGGCAGGCAACACCTCGGTTACTACGACGACCGACAAACAACAAAAGGTTAAAAAGAACAGCATTTATTTAAAACAGAAAGGTTTACACTACTGTTTAAAGGTTTGGGGTCAGTACATTTTTATTCTCTTTCTTTCTTTCTTACTTTCTTTCTTTTAAAACTTTTATTAACCAAGGATGGGTTAAACTAATAAAAAGTGATAGCATAGATTTACATTGTTAGAAAAGATTTATATTTTGAATAAATGCTGTTCTTTTTAACTTATTCATTAAAGAATAAGTTAAAAATCACATGTTCCATATATGCATCTATATGGAAGGATGGATAGATATAGATATAGATATAGATATATAGTTAGATATTTATATATTAATATTTGGCAGCACAACTGCTCCAACATAGATAATTCTAATAATAAATCAACATGTGTGAATGATTTCTGAAGGGTCATGTGACACTTGAGACTGGAGTAATGATGCTAAAAATTCAGCTTTGAAATCACAGGAATAAATTATATTAAAATAAAAACCATTATTTATTTATTATTATTGTAATAATATTTTGCAATATTACTGTTTTTTTCTGTGTTTTGATCAAATAAATGCAGCCTTGATAAGAGACTCTTTTTAAAAAACATTACAAGTCTTACTGATCCCAAACTTTTGAGTGCCAATGTATCTAGAAATATAATACATGTTTATTAATAATATTATTAATATATAATAATAATATTAAATTATTCATTGTCCCTTCCCGGTCAATTCATTATTCCTGTGATTTTACTAATAATTTGTTATGTTTTAACTTCAAATTAAAGGTATGCATTTATTATTATTATTTATTTGTCTGAAATGATGTCTGATATCAGTATGTGCTTTTAACATCCTTCCCTTTTTTCAACAAATTTTTGTTGTTGTTTGTTTGTTTTTCCAACAGATTTGTTTGGTGAGACTTTCCCCTTCAAATTATCATCATGGACACTGGAAACAAATATAAACAAATTTACCTAAAAAGAAGGGCTGTTAAGAGAGTAAATGACTTATTTGACTCCCTTGATTGCTCTCAAGGCAGTGAGGGATTGCACTCGAATCATTTCGATGTAATGAATATGTCAGATTCTGAGAAGCCATGTGCAGAGGACTTTTCAGATGTGGTCTCTCATGATGAGCAAGCAGATGATGGGAATTTTTATTGAGTGATGATTTGGTTTCTTCGCTGGCAGGCTGGGCTGTTAATTTTGGAGTTTCTCTGATTGCTTTGTCAGCCCTTCTGACCATACTTATGGTGCATTTCCCTTTCCTCTCTAAAGATGGTAAAACTCTGCTTAGAACTAAAACCTCTTACAAGACATAGATGATAGCTGGCGGAGATTTCCATTACTTTGGTGTACTGAATTCACTAATGGTAGTACTTGAAAAAGTGTGGTGCAAATTTCCTGACCGGCACTTTTTAAAACTACAAATTAATTTTGATGGCATTCCACTGTTTAAAAGCACCTCAGTACAGTTTTGGCCAATACTTGGCATTCTTCAAGATTATAAAGTAAAGAAGCCATTTGTGATTGCATTGTTTTGTGGTAACTCTAAACCAAAATCTTTCCTACTTCGGACCTCATTTTCTGACAGATGCTAGATGAAGACCGTCATGTTGCAACATGTCCTCTAATAGAGAGAAAAACTGATATGGTGGGCGGTTTTCCGCGTGACTACATGCACCTAGTTTGTCTTGGGGTGATGCAGAGAATTTTAGTTCTTTGGCTGAGTTCAGGGCTGCTTTGCGTTCGTTTGTCTTCCCGACTGTGTCACGCAATCTCAGATTCTCTTGAAGGGTTGAGATTTTACATTCCTTCTGACTTTGCACGGAAACCAAGACCACTAGCCCACAGACTGAGGTGGAAAGCTACGGAACTCAGGCAGTTCTTGTTATACACTGGTCCAGTGGTCCTTTGTAATGTACTGGCCTCACCAGTGTACAGTCATTTTATGCTTTTATCAGTTGCAATTCATATTCTTCTCAGTCGGAAATTCTGCTTTGTGTTGAACGACTTTGCTCACACATGTTTGGTGTCTTTTGTTGAACAATGCGGTGTGTTATATGGGCAGGAATTTGTGTGTTGCAATGTGCATGTGCATCTTCTCTGAGGATGTAAAGCAGCATGGGAATTTAGATGAATTTTCTGCTTTTCCGTTTGAAAATTATTTGGGCTCTCTTAAAAAGCTTGTGAGAAGACCTTGCAATCCTTTGGCTCAAGTCATTCGCAGACCATCAGGGGAGCATCAACAACCTCAGACGTGAACACAATGATTGCCCAGTTCCACTGATATTTTAAAAATCAGTTCATCAGTTTCATGAGGTC
>NW_026128057.1:0-13436 GCF_022985175.1 Labeo rohita | reverse complement strand
AATATAACCTGGTTATAACGCATCTTCAACCCAAAGAATATCTTAACCATAGACCAAACCTAACCCTAACCCTAATCTAAGTTTAAAAAACAGTGAAAGGGATGGCAGAAGTAAGGGAAGAAGAAAGTAATTTTACCCAAGGTGAATGGCAGTCTCTGAAAAGGTTTAAGGAAGATAGAACAATCATAATTAAACCTGCGAACAAGAGGAACACAGTCGTGGTTATGGACCGAGAGCAATATGTGAGGCAAGTAAATAGGCAACTGGCAGATAGGGAATGTATGAACCCTTGGAAGCACCTATTTACTTGGAATTGATGGAGATGATTAAAACAGAATAGGAAAAGTTGGTAAAACATGGATATATAATGGAAAAACAATCCGATTATGTGAGGGGGATGGATGTGCCAAAGGGAAGGAGATTCTATATACTGCCTAAGATTCATAAAGAAAAAAACCTCTTGGAATTCCTGGATATGCCCTATTACCTAAATCCACTTTCATTGAAGCATAAAAGCTATATAAAAGATACTTAAGATTTTTTGGAAAAGGTGAGGAGGATAAAAGTGAGGAAGGAGGCCAAGCTATTTTCTAAGGACATTGAGAGTCTGTATACCAACACTAAAACAGAAAAGGTTTTAGCGGCAGTGAGAAAATGCTTTGAGCATTGCCCAGATGAGAACAGACCAGAAGCAGTGATTTTAAGACTACTGGAGTTAAGTTTGACCAAGAATGACTTTGATGGGTTTGATGGGAGATTTTATCTGCAAATTAAAGGTACAGCTATGGGCAAAAGGTTTGCTCCCGCTTATGCAAATATTTACATGGCAGAGTGGGAAGAGACTGTGTTTCCAAAATGTAGGAAATTATCGACACAGTACCTTTGTTATTTGGATGATATGTGGGGGGTATGGGAGGGTACAAGGCAGGAATTTGAAGAATTTGTGGGAGTCCTAAACCAACATTGTTCCTCCATAAGAGTTAAGTGGGAACTAAAGGAACATAAAATCAATTTTTTGGATACAATTACATATAAAGGACCGGATTTTGAGAAAACGGGGAGGCTGGATGTGAAGGTTTACTTTAAGCCAACGGACACACATGCACTTCTACATTACAAAAGCTATCATGAAAAACATGTTTTCAAAGGTTTGGTCAAGGCACAATTATTACGATTTAGACAGATTTGTACCAGGGACAAAGATAGAGTGGAGGCAATGAAAACACTTTTTCAGGCCTTGACCTGGGGGGGAGGCAAAAAGAATGAAACAGGAACAGGGGGTAGGAAGAAAGTTTTGCCTTTAACGACGACCTATTCGAAAACAGCAAAAAAATAGCTAATGGGATTTGGAGAAACTTTGAGAAAGGAACTGAGGGAGATAGATTGGGGGAACATGTTAGGATGGTGGCAGCATTCAAGAGACACAAAAATCTTAAAGACATGTTGGTACATAGTAAACTCAGACCTGTAAATTTGAAGAAAAAAAAACAATGAGCCATGTGGAAGCAGAGTGAGAGGAGGAGGAAAAGTGTATAGAATACATCCGAAGGTACCTTTAAACAGTAGAAGAAACAGATAAAGTGTATGAAATGTGGAAAGAAATATGTGGGAGAAACAAGAAATACAATTCTGACAAGAATGTCAGCACAGAGTTGTAGTTGGAGTAGGGGTTAGCAAACACATTTAAAAAACAGAAGGGTGTGAAGTCGAGACCAGCAGTGGCTCTTTGGGAATTTTTAACATCAGTATTCATGTCTCACATTAATATTTTTATGTAGGTTTGATTTTCAACTTGATTACTTAGATTCACGAATTTTGGATTTAGGACTTTGACGTTTGGTGTCAGAGTTCGTTCTTGACTTTCGGGGTAGATGCTCAAGATTGGCGTTTGGGACTTGACTTTTGACATCGGCATTTGCATTTCAATATCAATGTTCGATTCAACACTGGATGTCGGCATTCGATTTCCAATTTACGATGTTCAACATCACAGACTTTTGTCGTCCATGGTCAAATTTGCAAATGGACATCAGTCATTGACTTTTTAATTTCACTTTTTGAAAATCGACTTTCGTCAATGATTTTTAAAGAAAACGAAGGAGAACCAAGAGAACCCAACAAAAAGGGAGTTCTGTTTCATCAAGGTTGAAACAATACATATTTACAAAGGATTATGGGTAGAAACAAAGGATTATTGGTAAAAACCACTAAATACTAACCGTCATGTTCTTGGGTGCGCCACATAAGGCCGCCTGGGTCCTAGGGGTACTGAGGAACCTGATCTCTGGCTTGCTGCAGTAGGCCCCAACAAAACTGCAAGGGGAATGGATGACCTAGTCGCTGCAGATCCTTGAACCCTGAGTTCAATAGGAACTCAGCCGGTGGGCTGGCAACTTGGTTGTGGCTGACTGATCCCTTTAAACCTATGAAATCCTTGAATCCTCCTCAGATCTTGAGTAAGTCCCAAGTTGAGACAATTAGACACAGACTCCTCCCGGGTGGCCTGGGTAACCTAATGGTATCAACAAAGGGTCACTTCAAAGAGTGGTAAGTATCCAGCCTCTCTGCAGCCCTCGGGCATTGCATGTAGGGAGGTGGCCTGGGGCTAACAGGCCTTAATTGGAGCCCAGTCTTCTACTGGTGACTAGCACCACTCATGCAACAGCACATTACGCACCAACACCCCTACACACTGAGTTTGTGTACTTTTTGGAGCTTGAAGATCATTATTTTTTTTTAATATAAATAACTCTAATTTACATGGACAGATCCTTAAAAAAAAAAAAAAAAAAAAAAAAAACAGACCCCAACCTTGGTTCTGGAAAATACCCATATAGCAATTGGCCATAAGAACACTGGAATTGATCAACCAATACAGGCCTGATACAGGCCAAACATACCTTGTTCTGTAAACCTACCATATTTTTCAACTTCCCGAATTCCTGGTCTTCCGCATCTTCAGCCCTATACCTAAAAGGCTATTCTCCCAGATAGGAGATAGTCTAACAGGTGTAGGCCTGTGCATTTCTCAGTCTCCCTACTATAAACCTTTTTAGATGAGTGCTAGGTTGGGGGGAGGTGTTGTAATTTTTCTAACCAAACCTAACCTAACATATACATAAATTATTCCATACAAAAAAGAGGGCTCTGTTCCTTGATCCTCTGGTGGAGAGCAAAACAAAAATCAATGTGATTAGGTAAACCAACATTTTAAATAATTTCTGCTAACATGAATAGGTAAGTTTATATTTAATTAGATTAAAATGCATTTATTGTCATTTCTTACAGGTCCTTGTTGTCATTAATTGCTCACCTCAAGACTTTCTTTCATCTTCGGAACACAAATGAAGATCTTTTTACTGAAATTAAAGAGCTTTGTCCCTCACTTTAGTGCTTGCAACCGTGCTGCTTGAGAATACATACATGGCAAAAAGGTTAGTTTTTGATCAATACTTTCAGGTGTTTTGATGGTAAGATCAAAAATATCACAGCAGAAAATATAAATAATTTAGTTACTGCAACTGGGCAAAGTGAGTAAGAAGCACTATTCTATATATTTGGACACATGTATTGACCCTACTTGTCACACGCACCGGATCACGTGAGGTCACGAGGTCCCGAAAGTAATCTCCGCGGGTATATAAACAGGAAGTAAGGTTCAGCTGGCACCGGACATTGAGTTCATGTGGAACTTCTTTGTAGGTCGCCTCTCTCAAATCCAGCCAACTCACGTGAGTACCGCTCTACGGAGCTATTTATATACCTATCTGTGTGCGTGTGAGAACGCGGGTTTCCTGGTGGAAATCTCTACTCCTTTGCCGGAGCGTTCTCAGATAAAATAGCGTGGTTAACCTACTCACTCGTGTGTATCCGCGTTTGAGTTCTCCGTCATGCTACACAGGGACCTATCCTCGATCGATCACTTCTTGTCTGGCCTCCGTGACAGAATGTCCGGTCCCGAGATGGTCCCGGCGGATTTGGAACAGCTGGTGGGAGTGATCCGGCAGCAGGCTGTGGAAATTATGAGTCTGCAGCAGGAGTTGGTGAATTTCCGGACGGAGATCACCGCGCTGCGCACCGAGACCGCGGGTCTTCGGGCGGAGTGCGAGATCCTCCGTTCGGATCTCACCGCCCTGCAGGCGGACCATGACGACCTGGCCGCTGCTCAGGCTCCTCTCGCCGAACCAATCCGCCAACCCCCCCCCCCTGCCATTCATCCCAAAATATCGCTTCCAGACAAGTGGGATGGGTCCAGAACTAAATGCGATGTTTTTCTGACTAATCTCAATCTGTTTTTTGAGTTCCAGCCATCACGCTACCCCACCAACCGCAGCAGGATCGCTCTTCTCACCTCACTTCTGACGGGGCAGGCAGCCGAGTGGGCTACGGCGGTTCTGAAGGCCGACGGGGACATTGCTCACTCCTACCCTGCATTCACTACCGAACTCAGAACCGTTCAAGCAAGGGAGTCGCGCAGCGTCAGCCGATACACAACTGAATTTCGCACTCTTGCTGTACAAACCACATGGTCAAACTCCGCTCTCCGCACAGCCTATTACGAAGGACTTTCCACCCGTCTCAAAGACGAATTGGCTGTGCGGGAGCTCCCTGACACCCTGGAGGGCATGATACAGCTGGCCCTCCGGGTAGATCAGCGGATGAATCACACCACTAAAACTGTTTTCCGTTCTCTTGCAGGATCAACCAGTTATCAAAGGGCTCCAGAACCATCTACCTCCCATGCTGTCGCTGCGTCTCCACCACCTCCACCGATCACCTCAGAAACCCACTCGACCGGAGCCGGGGAACCCATGCAAATAGGGCGCACCTCCCTGTCAGCAGCAGGGAGGGCCAGACGCTACCGCGAGGGCCTTTGTGCCTATTGCGCCTCCCCGGACCACCATCGAGCTATCTGCCCTCTTCGGCCGGGAAACGGACAGACCAGGTGAAGAGGGGGAGGTCTTCATGTGGTCCCACTACTGCGAAAACCTACCCTGAGTCCGTCACTTCCCGGTTGCTGTTGCAGGTATCAATCCTCATGGGCCACCAACGGATCGAGACCACCACATTCGTTGATTCGGGTGCGGCTGGGAACTTCATCGATCAGGCTTATACTGCCCACCTGGGGATTGTAATTGAGGCGTTATCCCAACCTTTTAAAGTCACTGCCATTGACGGTCGCCCCCTAAGTCTAAGTCCCATCACTCATCGCACCCAAGAGCTCACCCTCATCATCGATAATCACTCAGAGACAATCCAATTCTATATCACTAAAATTCCCTCACCTGCCATCATTCTTGGTCACCCCTGGCTCGTCACTCACGACCCCCTCATTTCCTGGACGTCACGCCGGATCATTCATTGGGGCGCGACCTGTCAGGAGCTGTCTCCGGGCCAAGGTTGGGACGTGTTCGGGGGAGTCCGGGGCCCTCGACGTCGACCGCGAAGCTATCCCCGTCCAGTACCGTGACCTGGTCGAGGTCTTTAGCAGGCGCAGCGCGGCCCAGCTGCCTCCTCATCGCCCCTATGACCTCGCCATCGATCTCGTGCCGGGCGCGGTGCCGCCCCGCGGCCACTTGTACTCCCTTTCGGCTAAGGAACAACTCGCGATGGAGGAGTACGTAGCGGACGGTCTTCGCGCAGGTACCATCCGACCCTCCAGCTCTCCGACGGCCGCGGGGTTCTTCTTTGTAAAAAAGAAGGACGGGGGTCTCCGACCGTGTGTCGACTACCGAGGGCTCAATCAGATCACTGTGAAGAACCGTCATCCACTTCCTCTCACCAACACCGCCCTGGACGCCGTCTCTGGTGCCCACTTCTTTACGAAGTTGGACTTACGGAGCGCCTACAATCTGGTACGCATCAGGGAGGGCGACGAGTGGAAGACGGCCTTCATAACCCCCACCGGTCACTACGAGACCCTCGTGATGCCCTTTGGTCTTTGCAACAGTCCAGCCGCTTTTCAGCACTTCATCAATGATGTTCTCCGGGACATGCTGGGTAGATGGTGCTACGCTTACCTGGACGACATCCTTATCTACTCCAAGACCTTAGAAGAGCATACCCAGCATGTCCGAGCAGTGCTTCAGAGGTTGCTGGCCCACCAGTTGTACTGCAAGCTGGAAAAATGTGCTTTCCACCAGCACTCCACCAGCACTCCACCAGCACTCCACCACGTTCCTGGGTTTTATCATCTCCGCTCAGGGTGTGGCCATGGATCCCCAGAAGCTGGAAGCTGTGCGTTCGTGGCCCCTACCCACATCGCTTAAACAGTTACAACGTTTTCTGGGGTTCGCCAACTTCTATCGGCGATTCATCCGGGGCTTCAGTAAGACTGCGGCACCTCTCACTGCTCTTACTAAACCATCACGCGGAGAATTCCACCTCACCCCGGAAGCCATTCAAGCATTCAAGTCACTCTGCCATCAGTTCACCACTGCTCCGGTTCTCACGCATCCCGATCCCACCAAGCCCTTCGTTGTTGAGGTGGACGCTTCCGATGTGGGCGTAGGAGCCGTCCTCTCACAACACAGTCCAGATGAGAAGTTACACCCATGTAGCTTCTTCTCCAGAAAATTTAATTCCACTCAGCAGCGTTACGGGGTAGGGGACCGTGAGCTGCTGGCCATCAAGTGGGCTCTGGAGGAATGGCGTCACTGGCTCCAGGGCGGCAGTGAGCCGTTCACCGTCTGGACCGATCACCAGAACCTCACCGTCATCAAACAGACCAAACAACTCAATCCCAGGCAGGCGCGGTGGGCACTCTTCTTCGAACACTTCGACTTTCACCTGTCTTACCGTCCCGGATCCAAAAACACCAAAGCTGACGCACTCTCCCGACAACACCAAAAAGACTCTGTCACCTCCAAACCCGCGCCTGTCCTACCCCCCCAGATCATTTTGGCTCCCATCCGGTGGGGGTTAGAAGAGAGAGTGCGCCAGAGTCACAGCCAAGAACCTCCGCCACCCGAGACACCCGCTGGACGCCTCTTTGTTCCCGACAACCTGCGCCAGGAGGTGCTCCAGTGGGGACACGACTCCACGTTGGCTGGACATCAGGGAGTTCAGAGAACCGCCAGCTTCATCGGCCGGGCGTTCTGGTGGAGGACGCTGCAGAAGGACGTACAGGAGTACGTCCAGGCCTGCAACATTTGTGCCCGCTCAAAAAACCCCAACGCGCCCTCCACCGGGGAGCTGCAGCCCCTCCCCGTCCCCAGACGCCCCTGGACTCACATCTCCCTCGATTTCATCTCTGGACTCCCCGAGTCCCTATGAAAGAACACCATCCTCACCATCGTGGACCGTTTCTCCAAAGCTGTGCACCTGGTGGCTCTCTCCGGACTCCCCTCTGCTAAGACCACTGCGGAATTAATTCTCGAACATGTAGTCCGCCTGCATGGGTTTCCCCAGGACATCGTCTCGGACAGAGGGCCCCAGTTCACGGCCAAGTTCTGGCAGGCCTTCTGCCGTCTGGTCGGCACCACTTCCAGTTTATCGTCTGGTTTCCACCCTCAGACCAACGGCCAGACGGATCGGGCCAACCAACAACTGGAGCGCTTCCTCCGATGCTTTGCCAGTGAACACCAGCGCTCCTGGGCTAGCTACCTCGTCTGGGCCGAACTTTCTAATAACCTCCACACCTCCACCGCCACCGGCCTAAGCCCATTCGAGGCATGCTACGGATTTCAACCTCCCATATTCGAACATCAGGAGCCGGAGGTTGAAGTTCCGTCTGCCCAACAGTTGGTCCGCCGGTGTTGGCGGCTTTGGAACCACGCTCGTGCTGCCATTCAAAAATCCAACCGACGTTATGTCGCAGCAGCACCGCCGCCGACATCCTCCGGGACGATTGTTCCACGTGGGTGACAGGGTTTATCTATCCACACGGAACATTAATCTCAAGACGGACTCCAGAAAACTCACCCCACGGTACATTGGCCCCTTCAAGATCACCCACCGTCTGAACCCTGTCACCTTCCGGCTCCAGCTGCCTGCCTCCCTCCGGGTCCATCCCATATTCCATCAATCCCAATTAAAACCTGTCTTCTTTTCTCCCGTCTCCTCAGGTCCCCGCTCCCCCCCCACCCCGGATTGTGGACGGTGGTCCTGCCTATACCGTTCGGAGAATCCTCGACTCGCGACCCCGAGGCTGGGGCACCCAGTACCTTGTAGACTGGGAGGGCTACGGTCCGGAGGAGCGGTCGTGGGTTCCCGGACGGTTCATCCTGGATCCAGCTCTCATCCAGGACTACCGTCGTCGGGTATCCTCCGCTCCGGGTCCGTCTGGTGCCGGCCCTGGAGGGGGGAGTACTGTCACACGCACCGGATCACATGAAGTCACGAGGTCCCGGAAGTAATCTCCGCGGGTATATAAACAGGAAGTAAGGTTCAGCTGGCACCGGACATTGAGTTCATGTGGAACTTCTTTGTAGGTCGCCTCTCTCAAATCCAGCCAACTCACGTGAGTACCGCTCTACGGAGCTATTTATATACCTATCTGTGTGCGTGTGAGAACGCGGGTTTCCTGGTGGAAATCTCTACTCCTTTGCCGGAGCGTTCTCAGATAAAATAGCGTGGTTAACCTACTCACTCGTGTGTATCCGCGTTTGAGTTCTCCGTCACGCTACACAGGGACCTATCCTCG
Organism: Labeo rohita; assembly: GCF_022985175.1. NCBI lineage: Eukaryota > Metazoa > Chordata > Actinopteri > Cypriniformes > Cyprinidae > Labeo > Labeo rohita. The sequence goes on along the minus strand of NW_026128057.1, from coordinate 4,792 downwards.
ATCGATCACTTCTTGTCTGGCCTCCGTGACACTACTGCTGTTTGATGACCACAGCTTTTTAATTTGATTAAAAACTTGGACAGTTATCATTGGTCCACAAAGTCTGACTTGTCATGCAGCCCTAAATCTTAAATCACATTTGTTAATTCATGCCAGAGGAAAACTGGTCCCCCAAATTAGCCTGGTTTCTTCTCCACTACGGTCACATGAGTTTGTGCTTCTTGCCATTGTGTCCTGCTCAGCTGTGGTTTAAAAAAAACGGGTAATATTCTGAAATGATCAACTAGGCAGGACTGACGCTGTCAGATAATAAGAAAAGATTTAATGAATTGAACACTATTTCTGCCTTCATACTTGAGCTTCAAAACTAATGGACTTTACAATTGACATCAACTGATCTAATAATAATGACACTTATAATAATGACATTGCAGATTTTTACATTCACCAATGTCAAAATTGAAAGTTTAAAATATGAATTTCATATTCACAAAGGTGTGTCTTGGGACAAATCAAAATTTTAAGAACAACAGAACTATAACAAAGCAGATGTTCAGGTGTGGCCACAGCAGTTCAAATGTATGAGACAAAAAATAAGATAAGTCAAACGTATAAAGAGGTGAAAAATGCAATTGGTCATGAAGGTGTACAATCAGATTTGGACCACATTCAGCTGTGGTGTGAACATAACTTTAATTTCACACAGATACGCATTTTCTGCATCTGTTTCTGTACGCAGTTTCTTTCCAGAATGTGTTTGCAAATGACGTTTCAGGTCTCTTTTATATGTGAAGCTCTTCTCACACTGTGGACACATGAAAGGTTTCTCTTCAGAAGTCTTGTGTGAATCTGAAGGTTTATGTTCTGACTGAAACTCTTTCCACAATGAGTGCAGGTGAAAGGTTTTTCTCCAGTGTGAAGCCTTGAGTGAATCTGAAGGTTTACGTTCTGACTGAAACTCTTTCCACAGTCAGTGCAGGTGAAAGGTTTCTCTCCAGTGTGGATTCTCATGTGAACCTTAAGGTTTCCTTTAAGTCTGAAACTCTTTCCACAGTCATGGCACGTGAAAGATGTTTCTCGAGAATTTTTCATGCCAGTGAAGGCGTCTCTTTTCTGGGAATCTCTGTCCACACTGATGACAATTAAAACAGTTTTCTCTTGAATGAAGCCTCATGTGGCTAGTAAGGTTGGTTTCACGTGAAAAAACATTTTCCACACTGAGCACACATTTTAAGAGATCCTTTGTGTGAGAAGCTCTTGCCACACAGTTTGCAGGTAAAAGGCTTCTCTCCAGTGTGAACTTTCATGTGGTTTTTAAGGATATATTTTTGATTGAAACTCTTTCCACATTGATCGCAGGTGAAGTAACTGTTAGATTTGGTCTTCTGAACCTTTTTTCGTGATGAAGTTGTTTCAGACTGTATGGATATTTCCAGAGTCATGGAATTATGTCTGTCATATTGATGTTTCTCTTCGGTCTTTTTCAGTTCTAGCCTCTCTTCCTTCAGTGCCGTCAGGTCTAAAGCAAAAAAAGACAAATAGAAGTTAGTTTAATGGCTTAAGGCAACAGACCTCAAAACCAAGATAAAAGTATTAAAACATCAAAACCAACATTTTCCAACTAAATTGGATTATTATAGACCAGTCACTCCTGGACAAACCTGATTCAGATCACCAGCTCATTAGGAGAGAGCTTCATGAACTTAGTGTATTAGACATGGGACCAAAATGTGCAGGACCAGGATTGAAAACCACCATTACAGACCACTCCTGAATCTGCCATTTATGTTTAAAAAGTTATTTAAATTTGTTGATAAGCACCAGCATGGTTTAGGTCTCTTATATCTAACTGCTAATACGTTGTGTAAACAAAAAGACATTTCATCAAACACAAGTATGGAGTGCATCAGGGCTCAGTATTAGGTCCTCTGCTTTTCTCCTAGTATAGGAGACTATATGCTGACTTTGAGGGACATTTTTATTAGAACTCCCAATGTTATGTCAATGATACATTATCACACAGCTGTCCAAATTAGTACAGATTATAATTGATTTTGTGTAATCAATTATGAAAATAATGAATTGCATTGTTGATTTTTTATTTTTCCTTTATTTAACAAGGAAGATCCGCCTGATCTGTAGATAAAGATCAATGGTTTTGCATTAAAGGACATTTTTCTAGTGCTGTTTCTAAATCATGTTACTTTCTACCAGGTGTCTGTTAGATTCCAACACTGGAGTAGAAAGCACTATGAATTGCTCTTGATGCGCACAGCAACTGAAATTTAAAAGAAAGGCCAAATAAATTATTTCACAGATACAGTATAATCACTGTTGGAGAGTAACACATATTTAAAATTAAATGATAATTTTAATTAAAGTGAAGGATTTTAAAATTCTTGACAGAAATCAGTGCTGAGTACTACTGTAAGATTAACCCTGCCAGATTTACATGTTTGAAAATGAGTTGAATTTAATTTTTTTTTTTCAAAAAGTCATCAAATGTAATCAGTTACATTAATAAAGTAAACTGTTACACTACTTATTACATTTTAAATCTGGTAAATTGTAATCTGTAACCCAGCGTTTCCTAATATCAGTCCTGATACCAAAAGTGTGCATTATCTGACCAGATTTATGAGATACATCGTTTATAAACCTATGCTAATGCCGGAGAATAATAATACATAATCATATATTAAATAATCAAATATTACATATTAATAATATCAATAATCAAATTGACTTTAAACATTTATTTTAAAAATTATTCAACCCCCAAACCGTGGCAAAGCTATTGTTGGGCCTGGGCCCATCCACTTTAAATTGTGGCCCACTCAATCAGAAATTTGTGATTTTCCAAATATTAAATGAATTGACAACAACATATGATATACAGTTTCACCGTACATACAATATACACCTTCTCCACATCCCTAACCAATGCGTATCATATGCATCATTTCAGCATATAAATAGTAACGTTACGACAAATAGAAACAGACACACTTTCAAGAGACTGTGTTGACAAATCTATTTTTTCCACAGCTGTTCACTTCCAAGACATAAACTGTGTTTAAGTGAATACTTTTCAAGCCGGCCAATTTGACATTTGTGTTTGTTTTTGATCATTTGGATGCACAAAGCCCAAAGTGTAATTTACTTGTATGTTTTGGAGCATGCACATTCAGTTCAACTGGGGAAACAGCGTCTCTTACATGGAGTACTGTGATTTCAATGTTTTATCAAACATGTCCCGCAATTTATCAACAATAAAGATTGCATTTTACTGTAAGTCAGACTCAGTCACCAAGATACTGACATAACTTCACAATCAGACAACACAATCAAAATTTTGAAAAGCGTTTCTTCTTCAAAAATGGTCTTTTGACTATATTTGGCTTGCATTTTAGATTTCTTCTAGCTCAGGGGTGGGGAACCTTGATCCTGGAGGGCTGTTGTCCCTGCAGAGTTTAGCTCCAACCCTGAAAAAAACTACCATCCAGAAGACCTTGATTAGCTTATTCAGGTGTGATTGATTAGGTTTTGAGCTAAACTCTGCAGGGACACTGGCCCTCCAGGATCAAAGTTCTCTACCCCTGTACTTCATTACAAGGCAGTACTACCAAAAAAAAAAAAACAACAATTAAAACATTACGGTACCAGGTTTTCTTAAGTACTGGTGGTACAGAGTACCCGGTCAACCCGCTTCTTGATGTGCCATCCGAACGGTGCGCAGTTGTGTTCTTTTCATAAAAGGACTGAGACATGGTGACTGGCAGTGCTGCTGATGTGGTGGCTTTAAATCCACTTGTTGACAGGAATGGAGTCAGCAGTTCAGTACGAGGCATTCATCCAGGAAGAGGATGAAATATTCAACTCAGAACCACCCAGGGCTACACAGAGTCAACTAACACATCCATTGCCAGAGGCAGAAATGTCAAGTCTTTTGCCAAGTGTACAGGGAGAGATATATGGATAGACACTCCAATCTGACAGAAACACTGACACATTAAGACCAAACAGGAATAGAAAGGGACGCTATTTCCTCCAGAAAAATAACTCTTGGGAGGGAAGGCAACTGTTATTGATAGCTAAAAAAAAAAATGCTAACAGTACATTGAACCAAACTTGGAGATCCGTCTTCCTTCCAATGGACTCAGAGACTGAAACAGGTTTATATATAATGGAAAAAATGACTACAAATGAAGATGGATATTTTTTGCAAAGGTAGAAAAGTATTACAAACTATTTAGATATGTAACTTAGAATTGGTCAGCTAATGTATAATATTAATTTAACATTAATGCAACTGGCTTGTGTGATTTGATGTACAAATGTTTCCTCCGCAAAGAAAAGGTATGATCTCAGAGGCTTTTTTATTATTATTCATTTTTTTGTCCCTCATTTGTAAGGGGTTTTAACGCTGGGGATATTCTGTAAAAACCAAAAAAAAAAAAATAAAAATAAAAATAAAAACTACTTTCAAAAGACTCACACAATTACTGATGCATACCATCAAACCCGCAATGCCAAATGAAAAGCTCCAACAACTCCTAGAGAGGAATGCACAATACTGGTTGTATACCACACAACTTACTGTAGAACAGTGGTTCCCAAACTTTTTCTGCCGGGCCCCCCTTTTGCAGAATAAAAAAAATTCAAGCCCCCCCTCATTCATTTACACATAAACAAAAACAATTTCAGAAGGATTTATTTGAAATGTAATAATTATTACAATTATTATAATTCAGTGTGTGACAATTTACTGAAAAAAACTAAACAAGGAACT
>NW_026128056.1:0-13455 GCF_022985175.1 Labeo rohita | reverse complement strand
AAGTCAGACACAAAAAATTTACAAATGGCTGCACCCACTCATATAGGAAAACTAATTATATTATTTTATATTACAATATCTGTTGATTTAATGCATAAGGAATTGATGAATTATATAAAAATGTAAGTATATTTTCTCAAATACTGTAATGTATATATTCAATAACATTCTTTAAAGGGGTCATTGGATGCAAAACTCACTTTTATATGTTGTTTGAACATACAGGTGCATCTCAATAAATTAGAATGTCGTGGAAAAGTTCATTTATCTCAGTAATTCAACTCAAATTGTGAAACTCGTGTATTAAATTCAATGCACACAGACTGAAGTAGTTTAAGTCTTTGGTTCTTTTAATTGTGATGATTTTGGCTTACATTTAACCAAAACTCACCAATTCACTATCTCAACAAATTAGAATATGGTGACACGCCAAACAGCTAATCAACTCAAAACACCTGCAAAGGTTTCCTGAGCCTTCAAAATTGCCTCTCAGTTTGGTTCACTAGGCTACACAATCATGGGGAAGACTGCTGATCTGATAGTTGTCCAGAAGACAATCATTGACACACACACATTCATTGCCAAAGAAGCTGGCTGTTCACAGAGTGCTGTATCCAAGCATGTTAACAGAAAGTTGAGTGGAAGGAAAAAGTGTGGAAGTAAAAGATGCACAACCAACCGAGAGAACTGCAGTTTTGAGAGGCTTGTCAAGCAAAATTGATTCAAGAGTTTGGGTGAACTTCACAAGGAATGAACTGAGGCTGGGGTCAAGGCATCAAGACGTGTCGAGAAATTTGGAGAAGATCATAGCCCATAGCCCAAGTTGCTTGAAGTCCAGTATTAAGTTTCCACAGTCTGATGATTTGGGGTGCAATGTCATCTGCTGGTGTTGGTCCACTGTGTCACTGTACCTGTTTACCAAGATATTTTAGAGCACTTCATGCTTCCTTCTGCTGACCAGCTTTTTAATGATGCTGATTTCATTTTCCAGCAGGATTTGGCAACCAAGTTGGTTAAATGACCATGGTGTTAGTGTGCTTGACTGGCCAGCAAACTCACCAGACCTGAACCCCATAGAAAATCTATGGAGTATTGTCAAGAGGAAAATGAGAAACAAGAGACCAAACAATGCAGGCCACTGTCAAAGAAACCTGGGCTTCAATACCACCTCAGCAGTGCCACAGACTGATCACCTCCATGCCACGCCGAATTGAGGCAGTAATTAAAGCAAAAGGAGCCCCTACCAAGTCTTGAGTACATATACAGTAAATGAACATACTTTCCAGAAGGCCAACAATTCACTAAAAATTATTTTTTTATTGGTCTTATGAAGGATTGTAATTTGTTGAGATAGTGAATTGGTGGGTTTTTGTTAAATGTGAGACAAAATCATCACAATTAAAAGGACCAAAGACTTAATCTACTTCACTCTGTGTGCACTGAATTTATTTAATACACGAGTTTCACAATTTGAGTTGAATTACTGACATAAATGAACTTTTCCACAACATTCTCAGCTTCATGTTGGTGTAACGTCACACCGACCGAGGCCACTCCTACGATAGTTGATTGACATGACTGTATTATCTTAGACCTGCCCTGATTAAGCTGTGAACAATTAGACTCTGACCGCCATTGTTTCGGCCCTGGTGCAGGGGAAGACAAGAATGTCTCTGATTGAGTGATTGAGGTTTTGTGTTGCTGGATGTAATAATGATCATAGCAGTCGTCATTTACTCCCGACATTTAAGCCGCTGAGGACGGCTTTTGTTTTAGAAGGAAATACGCTTTCCATTTGGGTGTGTAGTGCTGGTTACAGTATTGTTCTTAAATACACTGTTATTGCCGCCATTCATAAACTTAATGATAGCCAACATTTCAGCCCCACGTGTAATGCAGCTAGCAGTCACTGAATACGTATGGGTTAGTAATGTAAGACTCTGGACAGGTTTTCTCGCACACACCATATTTTAACGTGTCTTGACTGTTGTACGCTTTGAAATTAATTACAATGAGATCCCACAGTGTGACATGATCATCATATTCGTACAGTCTGACTATTCATACAATCATAAAGGACTATTTAAAAAAATAAATAAATAAATAAAAATCACACAGTGTGAGCACGGCTTAAAGTAAACAGGCATTTAAAGGAACATGCAATAGAATTACTCGCTCTAAACAGGGCTGATTTTGACAGGGTAAAAATACGTTTTTTACACTACCACTGAGAAATTTTACCAAAGTATGTTATAGACTTCTCATTAAGACCCTAAATAATTATATCAGCTTCTGGAAAATGGCCATCCGATTACCCAAATATATAGATATATACAAAATATATAGATAAAATGTGGTACTTTGTGTATGTGTAAACACACACAAACATATTGGAACAAGTATGTGTAATTATGAGGTAAATGCACATATATTGGTATTGATATAGTACATAAATTATTCACTTAAGTTAAAAAAAATGTCGAATCTCATTTTCCACACGTTGCCATGACTTTAACAAGACATCCAATAGTCCAAAATGCAAAACTTTAATATTTGTTTTCAGTGCACAATTTTCATTTATCCAATCCAAATATTTTTATATATGAAATGTGTAAATAAGCAAATGGAGTTATATTGTCTAATACATTCCCATGTGTTTTGTTTCATAAGGGAACACTGTCCACTTATTCATATTTATTTGGATTCGCTGTATTGTGGAGGAGCATCTGCAGGCTGGTGATGAATGGAAGAGCTGCTGGCCACAGGTATCTGCAAGAAAGAAAAAAAACACCACTATATGATCAGCTTTCTTGCTTGATTGCTTATTTATTGATAAAATTATGTAACAATTAATGCACACACTCTTCCAACACAGACTCTAAACACTAAATTTTACTCAAGGTCCAACTGAACTGGGGTGGCAAGTTTCTCTTACCTCTGAGCTGTTAAGATTCTGGAAATGAATGGGCCTGAAATCAGAGGACTGAGGTGGTAAAACCTGTGGAACAAACTGCACCTTTGGAAAAACACATGTAACGTTAGAATTATAGATAAATTAGTGGGAACACCGTGTGTGCTGAGTTCACTTTAGTTGACTGTGGACAGGAGTCTAAAACTGAAGAATTTTACATGTTAAGAACTTTAGGGAAGTTCAGAAACCCCTGATTTGGCTCATTACACACCTGAGGAGGACAACAGCAGGCGCAGGCACAGGCATTGGCTTTACAGGCAAATGCTGACAGACAGATGGAGATGATAAACTGAAGTGTGGCGAATAACAGCAAAACACCTCTGATTCCCTTGAAAAGAGTCTGTGAGAAAAAAATCAACATTAGCACATTATTATAACAAATTAAATAACAATTACTACTCACACTGGTACACTGTCTGTTCAGCAGTCCACAAACAATCATCCTTGAGGTTCATATACTAACACATTTAGGATTTACTAAACAAGGCAAATTAGCAAGACAGCACAATCCCATAAAAGCAGCAATGGGAGTGGAAAGTTCATTAAAGAACACAGACACAATGTTTCATTTCCATAATGACCAACACAATCTACCAAGAGCAACACAAATTAGCATGTGGTTATGGCATAAATACCAGTAAATTGACTGGTGCAAACCTTAGTAAATCATGTTGTGTGATTCATTTAAATAATTTTGTTCCTGAAATGGAATCTTTTACAAATGCAGTAATGTTAGCCACAAAAATAACTGTCCTTTTCATTGCTAATGTTTCACTGTGTGTCTTTAGTAAATGCTGACAGTAGTTTTTTAACGCCAAAATGACTCTACAACTGAAATTGTAGTTTTTGGACCTCTAGCTTCAATTATACAGATAAAGAACCATTTGGGTCCTTTATCTGTGAATTCTCATATTGTTACGGATCTGGTCGGTGAGCTGTGGACCGCTCACCACCAGATGTCGCTCTCCCTCTGTTTACACACTCTGACTGTTGCACTACACCCCGGACTCCATTCCCCATCAGCCATTGCTCCTCTCCCGGGTCCAATCAGAGACTGTATAAATACCCCGATCTTCCTGTGACTTTTCGCCGAGTATTGAATTGTGTTCATTCATACAAAGCGTTATTCATTATTAGTCTGTGTCTAGTTTCCTTGTTTTTGTCTTTCGGAACTCTCGCCTGTCTGACCACTCTTTTGCCTAGCCCTTTACGGATAACGTTCGCCGCTGAATTCGACCCTCGCCTGCTCTATGGACTATTCTTCGCCTTGCTGTCCAAATACCTGTTTGCCATTGTTTGACCCTGCCTGCCTGACCATGTCTATGTCACGTCCCTTCAATAAAAGTATGCAGATGGATCCGCTCGTCTCTCGTCTCGTTCCCACTGTTACAGAATACTCGGCCACAAAAGGATCCAGCAGCTTTTCACCCGGACATTCTGCAGATATGGACTTTGACTTCACTCTCTTCAGGATCAAACAGGGACAGCGTTCAGTCAACCAGTATATCCGTGAGTTCCTAGCCTTGGCTAACTATTCTACTCTCCTGGACTGCACCATAATTGAGATCTTTTGTGATGGCGTGAATGAGCCGTTAAAAGCGAGGCTGAGACGCGAGGGTCCGCGCTCTTCGCTAGTGGCTTTCATGAACTTTGCGTTTATGTGTGTGGGCTCGCCGTGTACTGTGGGAGTCGCGGAGGAGGAACGCAACAACGCGGACACTGTAGCCGCGAACCCCTCTCGCAGATTGGCGGTCACGCCGGATCACGACCCCACGAACACGTTTGCCGCCTGGATCGCCCGTGAAATGGTGGCCGTGCAGGAGCGCGCTCAAGCAATGGCGGCGACAGCGGTGCCCGTTCACAAAATGGCGGCGACTGCGGTGCCGGTTCACAAAATGGCGGCGACTGCGGTGCCCGTTCACAAGATGGCGGCAGCACCAGCGCGCGCTCACAAGATGGCGGCGACGGCGGAGTCTGTTCACAAGAAGGCGGCGGAAACAGAGCTCCATCATGTCACAGCTGCCATACCAGAGCTAAATGGAGTTACAGCTGCATTTCCTGAGTCAAGTCAAGCTTCCGAGTCAAGTCAAGCTTCCAAGTCAAGTCAAGTTGCAGCTGTGTTTCCTGAGTCAAGTCAAGTTCCCAAGTCAAGTCAAGTTGCAACTGTGTTTCCTGTGTCAAGTCAAGTTACAGCCACCCTTCCAGAGCCACTGCACAAGATGGCTGCCACGCCAGAGCCACTGCACAAGATGGCTGCCACGCCAGAGCCACTGCACAAGATGGCTGCCACGCCAGAGCCACTGCACAAGATGGCTGCCGTCTCCAAGCCACTCCTCAAGATGGCCGTCATCCCAGAGCCGGTTCACAAGATGGCCGCCATCCCCAAATCTGCTCACAAGATGGCTGCCCTCCCACAGCCAGCTCACATGATGGCCCTGTTGCTGGACTCCCCTCTAATGGCTGTATGGGCAGCCAAGATGGAGCTCCGTCACGTTACAGCTGCTGTCCCTGCAAAAACAAGTCAGGACACCGCTTCATTTCCAGTGTCAAGTCAAGGGTCTCCCAGGCCAAACCAAGCTAAGGCCGCTCTTCCAGAGCCAAGTCAAATTGCAGGTGCATCTTCTGAGTCAAGTCAAGCTCCAGCTGCCGCTCCAAGGTCAAGTCAGGCCTCCAAGTCCGGTCAAGCCTTTACATCCGATCAAGCATCCAAGTCTGGCCCAGCAACAGGGTCAGGTCTAGACACAATCGCAGTTCTCCACGAGTCAAGCCAACACACTGCTGTTCCTCACGAGTCACGCCAAGTTACAGCTGTGCACCACGAGTCAAGCCAGGAGCCAAGCCAAGTTACTGCTGTCGTTCCAGAGCCAAGTCACGTTACCGCTGTCGTTCTCGAACCAGGTCACGTTACAGCTGTCGTTCCTGAAACAAGCCAGGCCAAAGCTGATCTTCATGAGCCAAGCCAGGTCACAGCAGATCTTCGTGAGTCAAGTCCAGTTTCCAAGTCCTGTTTTAATGCAGCTTCAGCCTCCAGTCAAGCTTCAGCCTCCAACCAAGCTTCCGAGTCAGGCCAAGCCAATGCTGTGATTCCAGAGTCAAGCAAGTTCACTGCTGCTGCTTCAGAGTCCAGTCAATCCTCCAAGTCACGCAACGTCAGGGCTGTCGTTACTGAGTCGCGTAAGGTCACAACCGACATTCCTGAGTCAAGTAAGGTCACAGCTGGTCTCCGTGAACCACGTCAAGTCACAACTGAGCCTCACAAACCTAGTCTCGTCTCGCTCACCCACCCAGAGCCAGGTCTTGTCTCATCAGACCGCTCAGAACCTAGTCACGTTTCATCAGACCGCCCAGAGCCCGGTCACGTCTCGTCTGACCACCCAGAGCCTTACCAGACCTCGTTTGACGGCCCAGAGTCAAGTCATGCCCCGTCCGACTACCCTAAGTCAAGCCACATCTCGTTTGACCTCCCAAGACCACGGCCTATCGGGATAGCCAGTGCATTGGGCCCACCACAACCTCCCGCTGCTGCTCTACCTTTAATGGCGATTGCCATCTAGTGTGTGTGGGCTGCACACTGTGCCCCTGAGGCCATGCCTGCTCATAAGCCAGCCCCTGAGGTCGCGTCTGTTCACAAGCCAGCTCCAGAGGCCACGTCTGCTCACAAGCCTGCTTCTGAGGTCACGTCTGCTCACAAGGCAGCTCCTGAGGTCACGTCTGCTCACAAGCCTGCTTCTGAGGTCACGTCTGCTCACAAGCCAGCTCCAGAGGTCACGTCTGCTCACAAGCCTGCTCCTGAGGTCACGTCTGCTCACAAGCCAGCTCCAGAGGCCACGTCAGCTCACAAGTCTCCTCCAGAGCTCCCGTCGGGTCACAAGCCTGCTCCAGAGCCCCCGTCTGGTCACAAGCCTGCTCCAGAACTCCCGTCTGGTCACAAGCCTGCTCCAGAGCTCCCGTCTGGTTACAGGCCTGCTCCAGAGCTCCCCTCGGTCGGAGAAGCTGCGCCAATACCTCCTGAGGTGTCAGCTTTGGCTGAAGATCCTCCCTTGGAGGTGGCGTCCCCTTACAAGCTCTCTGCTTCTCCCCCTATTCTGTCTGCCTCCTCTGTCCCTGCTTTCCCCAGGTCCCAGACCATGACGTGGCCTCCTGTTCCACCCCGGAGGGCCGCTGCGCCTCCTGTTCCACCCCGGAGGGGCGCTGCGCCTCCTGCTCTGCCTTCTGTTCCACCCTGGAGGGCTGCTGCACCTTCTCCCCCTATTCTGTCTACCTCATCTGTCCCTGCTCTCCCCAGGTCCCAGACCGTGACGCGGATTCCTGCTCCGGCTCCTGCTCCGCCCCGGAGGGCCGCTCCGCCTACTGCAGCGCCTCCTGCTCAGCCTCTGGCTCCGCCCTGGAGGGCTCTAGCGTCGCCTGCTCCGCCTCCGGCTCTGCCCTGGAGGACTCTAGCATCGCCTCCTCCGGCTCCGCCCTGGAGGGCTCCTGGGCCTCCTGCTCTGCCTCCGGCTCCACCCCGGAGGGCTCCTGCTCCGCCTCCGGCTCTGCCCCGGAGGGCTCCTACTCCGCCCTGGAGGGCTCCTGCGCCTCATGCCCTGCCTCCGGCTCCGCCCTGGAGGGCTCCTGCGCCTCCTGCTCCGCATCCGGCACCGCCCTGGAGGGCTTCTGTGCCTCCTGCTCTGCTTCCAGCTGCACCCGGGTGGGCTCCTGCTCTGCCAGGCCTGTCTCAATCACCGGGTCCTCCGCAGGGACCTGGTCCTCCAGCCCTTGCCCTGTCTCGCTCCCGCCCCACCACTCCCATGGACTGTTGTTCTGTTGGAGCATCTGGAAGCCGCTCTTTGGGGGGGGGCTATGTTACGGATCTGGTCGGTGAGCTGTGGACCGCTCACCACCAGATGTCGCTCTCCCTCTGTTTACACACTCTGACTGTTGCACTACACCCCGGACTCCATTCCACCTCAGCCATTGCTCCTCTCCCGGGTCCAATGAGAGACTGTATAAATACCCCGATCTTCCTGTGACTTTTCGCCGAGTATTGAATTGTGTTCATTCATACAAAGCGTTATTCATTATTAGTCTGTGTCTAGTTTCCTTGTTTTTGTCTTTCGGAACTCTCGCCTGTCTGACCACTCTTTTGCCTAGCCCTTTACGGATAACGTTCGCCGCTGAATTCGACCCTCGCCTGCTCTATGGACTATTCTTCGCCTTGCTGTCCAAATACCTGTTTGCCATTGTTTGACCCTGCCTGCCTGACCATGTCTATGTCACGTCCCTTCAATAAAAGTATGCAGATGGATCCGCTCGTCTCTCGTCTCGTTCCCACTGTTACACATATACATGACAAAAAAATTTGGGAGTGAATCGTGGAAATTGGATTTAACCTACCAGAAGACAAATAAGAAACATTCTCCAAAACCTGACCATAGATTTAAGCTTAGACTTTGACTTGAAATGGACATCACATGATTTTTTGTTTAAACCTATAAAAATTTTTGTTTTTAAAATATGAGCAATGCCTGGTCACTGATTGGTCCCTGATCAACCAATCACAATGAATATCTGACTCCTAACTTAATCTGACTGAGCTACAGACATCACAAAAGAGAGACATGTTAACCAACTAGACAGGAAGAGGAGGAACCCCATATTTTACCTTTTATATCCAGAGTTATGTTAAAGGTAGACTCATCAACTTGAACCCTTTGTAAAATTAAGACTATAAAATGATAATATGAGTTGCAGAACACAGGATATTTTGACATAAATTTGACAAACTCAGTAGTGAAGAATAGCTTTTACCATCATAGATCTATCGTGAAACTATCTATCGTGAAGCGTTCTTATCAGTAATAAATAAATGTAAATAATTTGGCTCATATTTTCGGCCATTTTTCTCTTTTCGCCAAAAACCGAAAGTGCAATTTTGGTGCATCCCTAGCGAATATAAAAGTTGAAGACATACCTCATACGCTCTTTCTACTTCAGAATGGGCAGAATGGTAATAACTCCTGATATAACGGTCTGGCCCTATAACCAAATCCAGTGAAAGTAAAATAATGGTGATGCCTGCGGTTATAGTGCTGAAAATGTTCATTCCGAGTGAAGCGTTCACCTGTAGGCAGAAAAAACAAAAAAAACAAAAAAAAACATAAAGCAGGTTAATAAATTAGCAAGAGCTTCAGAACATTGTGTTAACATGTTGATGTACATAGAAAAGCAGCAATCAAGCACCAGCGGCTCATGTGGATAATAAAGTGATGCAATTAAATTGTGTCTTTTTAAATCTAATGTGGTTTTTACAGCAAAGTCCAGCCAATCTTCTCAGATTTTTTGCTTATGGCAAATATACCAGTTTAAAAAGGGGCAACTAGAAATCCCCTCTCTTACTGTTAGTTAAAAAAATGCTCTGTATCATTTTTACAGTTGCAAAATATGTGGAGATTATGCAGTGTTTGTGAATTCTAAATGAATCGCATATCATAGGATATCATAAGTCAGTTTCAAATGAGTGTAGATGTATCAGTTGCAGCTCAAAATTTACAGCTCAGTAATAATAAAGGAAATGAGGTAGAGGGAGTCATTCTTGTGTTTTCAATTTAGAGATGGTGTTCGGAAATCTTTTTCGACTTCATTGTTCCAGATAAAAATGTTAAAATTTGTATCTTTTTTAAATATAAAATTTTAAAATATGAGTAATGCCTGGTCACTGATTGGTCCCTGATCAACAAATCACAATGAATATCTGACTCCTAACTTAATCTGATTGAGCTACAGACATCACAAAAGAGAGACATGTTAACCAACTAGACAGGAAGAGGAGGAACCCCATATTTTACCTTTTATATGCAGAGTTATGTTAATGGTAGTCTCATCAACTTGAACCCTTTGTAAAATTAAGACTATAAAATGATAATATGAGTTGCAGAACACAGGATTTTTATGAATTTACTGTCCATCACAATGGAGATCAGGTCTTGAACGATATCAGCAGGAACCTCATGAATTAGTTGTATAACAGGTTGAGAAAATTGTGCAAGAATTTCAAAGCTAAATACAGACGTACAAATTCTAATGTTAATGTTTTATGAACATTGGTGTTAATTAATGAAATACATATTAATATGATTTCATTTATGTCTTCAAAGTGACTATAACCTGTTGATCAATTTTTCATTGGTTTTATTGAGAAACAGCCATAGTGGATGTGAGATCAGTGAATACACAGCATCACACACACTCACACCCCCTCCACACACACTGATGCCTTGATGTTATAATGCACACAATCATATATTTATCAAAACAATCAGCAAGTACACATAAACCCAAACACTTTTATACATATACTCAGATTCACCCACTTCAACAAAATAAATGGATCAAACAAGACATATCATATATATTTTTTTCCACATTCTTACGGCGTTGTTCATTCTTACAGTATGTGTTCTGTTCAAAATCTTAAACACTAGTTTAACTATAGTGCACAAACTCATTATGTATGGTTAAAATATGCAGATTTTTATTTTTCTTCAGTCCTGGCCTCCTTTGTAGTGGACATGAGATAAATCTAATAAAAAATGAGTTTGCACAAATCTTTAGACTCATTTATATGTTAGAGAAGAGCAAATATTAAGAGGACAAAAAATTTTTTTGTTCAGTGAAAAAAAATTCAGGTCTGAAAGGGTCTCATTAGCTCTTCAGAAAAGTTTAGATAGTAATTTCTTTTCATCTTGCCTCTGTATAATGCATATTTAAGTAAGTGCAGCTACACAAAACACATCTTATGTCATCGGCAACTCGAAAGTCTCCCCAGCTACTGGGATTTGATGTTATTGATTGGTGAAATTTAACTGGCTGGTAGCAGCCATGTTTTTTTTTTTTTTTTTTTTTTTTTTGTATGTGTTATGACATCGACCAAAGATGATTCATATTCATTTCAACTTTACTGATCCTACAGTTACACTGTTGAGGAGTTGCAGCGCCTCCTATAGGTGCAACTTTGACGCAATTTGGTGTGACTTCTCAAAAATTGTCACAGTGCTTTAATTAAATTTATTTTAATTTGCCAGCAATATTTCTGGCTGAAGTGTGCAAACTTTTGTGAAGATTGGACCAACAGATTTATTTATTTATTTATTTATTTATTTGTTTGTTTATTTGTTTGTTTATTTATTTTTCATAAAATTCAAAATGTCAGATATTTTTATAGATGGAAATTAAATCAGAAATAATTCAAGGACCCAAGGGAAAAAAATTGTTTCTAGTAGTTACTCTAAAATGCAAATTATTATTATTGCACCACCTTGTGTTGCGTGTCTGTGCGCCTCACAAGGTAGATCAGTGTAAACCAGTACAGAAAATCAGCACAAACACAACAGAACACCATTTCTGTACTTCCAGCACGGTAAAGTAAAATGTTGTGTACATACCAGACACAAACTGGAGGGTGAATTAATGTTATTTTCTGCAGCAACGGAGAGTGCGCCTGCGGTAATGTACTGAGAAGAGAGAGAAAGACAAAAATTGAGGCTTGTGTTGGAATATGTAGCTTGTATTATAAAAGACAGAACAATAAATTGTATAATAGTTTCTTACAATGAGAGATCCCCAGTAAGGAATACCACTATAGACAAAGACAAGCTCTGCACAAGCTGTAGACACAATGCCAATCAGGAGAGTCAGCACGCCGATCATTATCTGGACCGTCTGTGAAAGACAAAGAATGCAGAAGGTGTGAGAACAACAAGAGAGTCTTTCATATAGTGGAACAATATACAGTATACATTTATGTCAGCTGTAGTTATGGACTTATGATTGTACTAGAAAAATATTGTGTTTATGAGACATTTCTCACCCCAAGGGCTTTCGGTTGGCCTTTCAGAAATGCCTGAAGTCCATTAAGAGGTGAACCTTGTTGAAACTGAACAAGAAGCGGTACAGAGTTCACGGGTATGACTGTGCTGGACATCCTGGTTTCTGAATCCCAAACTGACCTGTACAAAATCATAGTAAATCAAAACATGAACAATATGATTATGAAACAGCTCATAATACAGAAAACAGCTGGTACATTTTGATCATTTCCAGTATGGTCAGTGCAAACTCCTTATCTAGATGTTTCTTTAATGTAATTGTGTTGCCTGTAACCTGTAATGATATATCTCAGGAGAGAGGTTTGGGCCTACTTGAAAAAGGAAAGTAATCTGAACTAATTACTAAAAAATATATATAAATATAAATGTAACATAACACTGTCTCTGGTGTGATTATTCAGTCTTAAATTATATTCCAACTGATTCTTTATTTCTACTGTAAATGTAGCCATATAAGATCATTTGTTTTAAAAAAAAATCATTAAAAATCTGATGACATTTGAAGTTTTGTTGTTGTTTTTAAGGAAATGCAGCATTGCAGTTATGAACATTACACACCACACAGACTAACATTTTATTTAAATATAAACATCTGAATCCAAGGGGCTCTAGTAATGATTCTAGGAGAGGAAATAAATAAATAATTGACCCCAAACTTGCGAAAAGTAGTGTGTATTATTACAAATGATTTCTATTTTGAATAAACACTGTTTTAAACTTATCAAAAATCCTGAAAAATGTAGCACTGTAAATTGACTGATTTTAACTAAAAATCTTTGTTAGGTCTACTGTTCTACTGAAAAAAAGAAGCTTGGATGGCCTGAGGGTGAGTAAATTAACAGCAAATTTTAATTTTTGGGTGAACTATCCCTTTAAGGGCACTGAGCTTAGATGTTTTTCATGTCTGGCACAGTCTTGCACAATTACTTGCTAAATTGATATGAAAATTTGCTAAACCACCTGCCTGCACCACTCATATCTGCACATTAAAACAGAGCTAAAAACAGAAGTTTTGAAGTTATCAGTGTTTGTTTTTTGTAAATTTCACAACCCATTGGTTATTGAGGTCCCAAGAGTGAAATGGTAGATAGTTTTCTGTGATAAATTTTCATTGCAAAACAACACCAGAAACGATGTAACGATGTCTATAACTCCTATTTACCTTATTTTTCAAAGCGGAAGTAGGGTAGGCACAACCTAACACTTTTTGCCCTCCACTAATATTGGCACCCTTGGTAAATATGAGCAAAGGTGGCTGTAAGAATAAATCTGCATTGTTTATCCTTTTAATCTTTCATTTAAAAAAAAATCACAATATTCTAACCTATCATTTAAGTAAAATCATGGAAAGCAGGGGGAAAATCTCTTTATGAAATAAACGTTTTTCTGTAGTTCATGTTGACCACAATTATTGGCACCCAATTATTGCAATGCCCTTATTCAACATAACAGCTCTGTGTTTTCTTCTTTAATGCCTGAAGAGTTTGGAGAACACCTGACAAGAGATCAGAGACCATTCCTTCATACAGAAACTCTTCAGATCCTTTAGTTTCCCAGCTTCATGCTGGTGCTTCTTCTCTTCAGTAGACCTGATGCATTTTCTATAGGGTTCAGGTCAGG
>NW_026128055.1:113473-127924 GCF_022985175.1 Labeo rohita | reverse complement strand
AAGACCGTAAGTGGACATGTTGATATATTTTAATGTACAGGATTTTGTGTATGCATGTCAGTTTTTCAGTTGCATGTATTTATTATTTAGCAAGCTAATATTGATTGTACATTGTACACTCCTAGTCAATTCATAACCAGTGCACATATGCACTTAGACAATTTATCTGCGGCATCTGCTCAGTTACAGCTAGTAATAAATTTTCTTTTCCTTATTAGAATCATAATAATAAATGCTACATAAATTTCAACATTGATTTGATGACACCTCTCTCCATTTTTAAGGCCATTGTTTAGAAACTAAGCTACTGATCAAGAACTTGGAATAAATATGGTGGCAGTTGCAATGCAGTCCTGTGGATGACAATTCAGAGCACCGTTTGGATCAATGTCTCCTCATTAAAACAATGTAATATATATTCATATCAGCGTGTTAACATAAAAGTTACAAAATGCAATGTGAATTATATTATGTCATTTTTTTAACCCCTTCTTAAATGCTGCTATAATTTATTTTCTGATTCTGTATTTGTGTGTTTATAGATTTATGGGATTTTGTTGTTCAATATTAATAAAAACTATATCCTCTTGCTTAAAACTTGTACTGACATGGTTTATTGTGGCACTGGGACCTAGAGCCTCATTTATCAGTAATAAATGTAACCCTGGACCACAAAACCAGTCATAAGTCACACAGGTATATTTGTAGTAATAGCCAAAATACATTGTACTGGTCAAAATTATACTTTGTTTTAAATCCCAAAAATCATTAGGATGTTAAGTAAAGTTTATGTTCCATGAAGATATTTTGTACATTTCCTACAGTAAATATATCAAAACTTAATTTTTAATTAGTAATATGCTAAGAACTTCATTTGGACAACTTAAAAGGTTTTCTTTTTTTTTTTTTTTTTTTTTTTTTTTGCACCCTCAGATTCCAGATTTTCAAATATCTCGGCCAAATATTGTCCTATTATAAAATATACATTAGTTACCTTCCAAATCCTTATAGCACCATAAAGTGGCATTTTCAAACTTGTGTGGAAAAACTTTAACAATCCTGCAGTAAAACGTAATATCAAAATCCATCGCATATCTATATATATATATATATATATATATACTACACTTGGAAATACTGAAATCATATAGATTTTTTTTTTCTTCATAACTTTCACTGTCTGAAAAACAACAAAACTGATATAAAACTGTCATATGATTATAGTTATCCAGTGAGATTTTTGTTTGCACAAGGAGTCTGGATCTCATCATCCAATCTGTCTAGAATGACATGAAGAAACAGAACAAACTGAGACAGACAAAA
Organism: Labeo rohita; assembly: GCF_022985175.1. NCBI lineage: Eukaryota > Metazoa > Chordata > Actinopteri > Cypriniformes > Cyprinidae > Labeo > Labeo rohita. The sequence goes on along the minus strand of NW_026128055.1, from coordinate 126,601 downwards.
TCCAGAAGAACTGTGGCAACATCTCCAAGATGCTGAAAACTACAGTACTGTTAAAGTTTTAGGCACTTGTATAAAAATGCTGTAAAATGAGGATGCTGTCAAAAATAATGTCATAAATAGATTTTATTTATCAAATAACTTCTGTTAACTCAATTAAATCAACATTTGGTGTGACCGTCCTTTGCGTTAAAATCAGCTTTTGCCCTAGGTGCACTTGGCTTGTGCATTGTTTTTCAGGTAGTTTTGCAAGTAGATCTCTTCAAGCATCTTGGATTTGCCACAGTTCATCTGGATTTAGTCTGTCTCAGTTTGTTCTGTTTCTTCATGTCATTCCAGACAGACTGGATGATGATGAGATCAGATCTCTGTGTGGAGCACTGGCTGTTGTCAGACTCCTTGTGCAAACAAAAATCTCACTGAATTATTACAATTAATGGCAAAATTAATGTTTGGAAATGTAAACTGATATTTCCCACTGACACACTACAGTAAAAGAGAAATAACTGACTTAGAACCTTTTTTTAGCTGGTGAAAATTCTAGTCTTCTAATAATTTTGGCTACCACTGTATATTTCGCCATATGCTTAAATATGTGCATTGCTGGATTAGTAAAAAGATATATGTATCAAATATCAACTAATAAAGTTATATTAATGCTATATATGTCCTAAATCTAGCTGTTAACAATCTATGAATTATAATGAATTGACATTCACACAGGACATTTATTACATGTCTCCTCACACTGATGTGATTCCGAAAGCCCTGCTGAAGGGTCACATCCTGCCAGAGTCCTTCCTCCTGGTCACCACTAGATCTACAGCTACAGATAAGTTGAGTCAGCTGCTCAAAAGGCCTTAGCGTTTTACTGAGATTATGGGTTTCTCTGAGAAGGGGGTGGAGGAGTACTTCCAGAAGTTCTTTCAGAATTATCAACTCTTCAGGAGGGCTTATATATCTGACATCTGACATCTGAAAAGTTGATGATAATTCTGCCTGCACTCTACAAGTTTAAGAAATTAGCGTAAGTGCTTTGGTCCAAAACAGATCCTACAATATTAAGATAAAATTTTTCAGACAATAATTTTTCACTCTGAAATACATTATTTCAATAACAAATACATACTTTCCATTTATTAAATGTATCATTACATTCTCATTGTTTCTTATTTAAAGTTTAACTTGATCATTTAGTCTGTACAGTAATGTTCTGGATTTGATTTTTAAGTTTGTTTATAGATAATCCATCAGACTCTGATTTTGTGGACCTGATGTGTGCTCTAATGAGGACAGACCCTGAAATCACAGAAGTATTACCACTGACTAAATGTTGTATACATATTATGTATTTTATGCACACATACTATCATCCTTTAGTGTGCTTTTGTTTTACTTTTATTTCATAGACATTTTTTTCTGTGCTTTGTATTGTTTTTGTCACATCCAGAATTAATGTTGGGAATTGTTCTGTCAGGTCACTTTAGTTTTTTGGTATAGTATCTGCATAATAAGTCCATGGTGTAAAGACCCTGCTTTTTTGCACTCACTCACTTTCACCTTGCAACAGTTAAAGCTCATCAACATCGACTGGACCAAACATTTTCAGATATTTCACCAAAAGGATTCAGATGCATTAATGTATATTCTCTATTTCTATAAACCGAAAAAGATGGAAATAAGAGTAGACTGCTTGACAAAGAGATGGTCTGTTTGAACCCTCCAAATTATCCAGAACTGCCCCAGTCTAACAGAACTCAAGTAAGGAAAAGATGTAAAATCACCTTCTGTCCCGTGTCTGTATAAATTTGTCTGTTGTTAGGAACTATTGTGTAGGCCATATTTTATAGGATGGCCCACCCAAAAATGTAAATTTGCATGTCATTCCACACCTGTACAACTTTCTTTTGTGGAGCACAGAAGATATTTAACATATCTCAGAAAATATGTTCTTGCAAAAATCAATTTCATTTGTTATGGAATTGTTAATATGAATGTGTAAGAAGCAAAGTACTGAGTGTATCAGTTCCTAAAATCTAGATTATTTGATTATGCTATTAAATTAGTTTTAATCGTTTAACGACCACAGTGACTTGTCTCCATTGGCAACATCCACTGTTTGTGTGGATTGCAAGTGACGTGCAGGTAGCAGAGAGTGCAGGTGGCGATTGCGAATGACATTGTAATTTAGTTTCTTTTTCTTGTCTTCACCACCTGGCTACTGTTGTAAAATGTTGAGAGATTCAATTAAAAAAAATAAATAAATAACTAAAATAAAGTAAAAATAAAATCGACTGCAAGTGACGTCAATTCCGGAAGTGCAGGCGTCTGAGAGTGCAGGTGCAGATGTCTGCAGCCAGACCCTATTGGTTGTAGATCTAGACAGTTACCTATGACTGTGATTTTATTAGGCCTAATACAGTTGTCTAATTGATTTTATTGTCTCAAGCATCCAGAAAACACACAAAAGAAAATTAAACAGTTTTACTATGATAAAACCATGGTTCATTTTGGCAAGGGCTGTGATGTCCACATGTTTTTGTTGAAGTAATTATAGAGGCTGTAACATTTCTGTCACAAGATTAAGTAGATATTTGAAATAAATGTTTGGTCACCATTAAACAAGGATTTGATCGTCCTGTAAGTGTAACAACAACCATTATCAGGCATTTGGCGCCCTTTGCAGACATTTGTAGTAATATGTAATATACACAAATTATTTATTTAATATTAGCCCATATTTAATGAAACCATATGATTACTTTTAAAAGATCATTATTGCCTGATTGTTTTTATATACACTGACCAAAATTATAAACGCAACACTTTTTTTTTTGCCCTCATTTTTCCTGAGCTGAACTCAAAGATCTAATACTTTTTCTATGTACACAAAAGGCCTATTTCTCTCAAATATTGTTCACAAATCTGTCTAAATCTGTGTTAGCGAGCACTTCTCCTTTGCCGAAATAATCCATCCACCTCACAGGTGTGGCATATCAAGATGCTGATTAGACAGCATGATTATTGCACAGGTGTGCCTTAGGCTGGCCACAATAAAAGGCCACTCTAAAATGTGCAGTTTTATCACCCAGTTTTGAGGGAGCATGCAATTGGCATGCTGACTGTAGGAATGTCCACCAGAGCTGTTGCCCGTGAATTGAATGTTCATTTCTCTACCATAAGCCGTCTCCAAAGACGTTTCAGAGAATTTGGCACTACATCCAACCGGCCTCACAGCCACAGACCACGTGTAACCACACCAGCCCAGGACCTCCACATCCAGCATTTTCACTATAGTGATCGACTGATATTGATTTTTTTATAACCAATACCGATTTCATGGCTGTATATTATTTAATTAAGACAAATTTACGTTTATTAGGACGGATTATCTTTTGTGACTGTGAGTTTGTGTATTTCTTAGATCCAAAGCTGCATGCTACATATCAGGCATTTATGTAACACATCTAATATGCGCATTAATGGATGTTATGCTAAATAAAGTTTACTAATTACAGCTAAGCAAGTGCTTTACCTATGGATGCCGTTATTGTTGTCTGGTCTCCCCTCAGACACGCTGAAATGGCCATCCTGCCAGTAATTCTCAAAACACCCACAAGATGGCGGCGTTTATCGGTGAATCAATATTACAAAACCGATAACAGATTATGGTAAAATGCTTAAATATCTGGAAATATATCGGTAAATCGATATATCGGTCGATCTCTAATCTTCACCTCCAAGATTGTCTGAGACCAGCCACCCGGACAGCTGCTGCAACAATTAGTTTGTATAACAAAAGAATTTCTGCACAAACTGTCAGAAACCGTCTCAGGGAAGCTCATTTGCATGCTCGTCATCCTCATGGGTTTCTCAACCTGAATGCAGTTCGTCGTCGTAACTGACTTGAGTGGGCAAATGCTCAGATTCAATGGTGTCTAGAACTTTGGAGAGGTGTTCTCTTCACAGATGAATCCCGTTTTTCACTGTACAGGGCAGATGGCAGACAACCGCGTGTATGGCGTCATGTGGGTGATCGGTTTGCTGATGTCAACATTGTGGATCGAGTGGCCCATGGTGGCGGTGGGGTTATGGTCTGGGCAGGCGTATGTTATGGACAACAAACACAGGTGCATTTTATTCATGGCATTTTGAATGCACAAAGATATTTGAATGCACAAAGATACCGTGATGAGATCCTGAGACCCATTGTTGTGCCATTCATCCACGACCATCACCTCATGTTGCAGCATGATAATACACAGTCCCATGTTGCAAGGATCTGTACACAATTCTTGGAAGCTGAAAACATCCCAGTTCTTGTATGGCCAGCATACTCACCTAACATGTCACCCATTGAGCATGTTTGGGATGCTCTGGATCGCCGTATACGACAGCGTGTTCCAGTTCCTGCCAATATCCAGCAACTTCACACAGCCATTGAAGAGGAGGGGACCAACATTCCACAGGCCACAATCAACAACCCGATCAACTCTATGCGAAGGAGATGTGTTGCATTGCGTGAGGCAAATGGTGGTCACACCAGATACTGACCGGTTTTCGGACTGGTCCATGGGAGTGAATGGAGGTACTCAAGGGGCCACACCCTTAATTATGCAGAACTTTAAGGTTTAATATAATTTAAACGGATGAGTTATAAAAAAAAAAATTCACCCCCTCACAGTTGTCATGAATGGCAAAATTACCTATATAGACCAAAACCACTTTTTGTAGCGGGCTGTAATCATTTATTTTTAACACTATGGGACTGACTCCCTTTTGGAGCTAGTCTCTAGCGGCCAGTCGATGAATTGCAGTTTTAGTCACTTCCGTGTTGGTTTCAGGAGAGAGACAGGGAGGTTAATGTGAGACTAATGTAAGAGTTCAGTGTTGGTAGTTATTGCTGCTTTGGTGGATTTTGTGCGTGAAACAAACAGTGAGTATATAAGTGTTTACGTACTATTATTTACCGAGAGGAAAAGAGTAGTTTGTAATATCATTCACGTTACCTACCGTTTACTACATTACTGTTAAATGATTTCTGTGATTCTGTGATGAAGCAGCGCTTTCTATTTGCTGTAGGTTCGACATGTATGTCGTTATTGTAGCTAATATTGCATTCGCATTGTGAATTGTTAAATATCAACATCTTTATTACACTAGTCTTTACGGATGATTATTTTCTTTGATTTGCTGGTATTGTTTATATTTCATGCAAAGTGTGACGAAGTTTGTAGCCTAAACATATAGTTTGACGATAGTCTACTCTTTAGAGCATTTGCTCTCAATGTATAAATACAATTATCTATAGACTAAATTGAAATAACTATATAACTGTATGTGTATATATTAATCGTACTATACTGCATTTAATTATGGATGACTGATGTAACTTGACTATTGTTTATTGTTATTCTTTCTGTAGAACCACATCTCTCTCCACCTGTTGCCTATATGAGGCAAGTGTGGAATAAAGAAGCTGTAGATGATAAACAAGACCGATGCACCACAGTGATCATTACTTTAAACTGGCAACACCGTTGAATACTTCATTACACCTTAATCGTTGCTTGTGTTGAATGGCGTAAATGTGAATGTCGGGGCGGAGTGATCGATAGGGGTGTGATCATTTTCGGTATGGGTGTGTTTGTTTTGGTGATTTCAAATATTAACAGTGTTTCTCAAAAATCGCTTATTGTGATTTTTTTTTTTTTTAATGTGTTTATGTAAATATTTTATGTAGTTCTCTGAATGCTGTGATTCTTTTCTTACAGAGATGTTCCGGAGCTGTTGTTGCAGTACGTCAAACTGTTTTATTAAAAGCGCATTTATTGGTTTTGGTTGTAACATTATATTACAGACAAGACAAGGCTTGAAAAGGTTTACATAAAAAAGTGATGTAAACTTTTTGTCTGACCTTGAGCATAAAAGTATGACCCTATAAGCATAAAAAAAACTTTAAAAATTGGTGAATACTTAATTTGTGCTTATGCTGAAGTTTTAGTGTAAAAAAACAGTGACATCAATATAAACACGTTTATTTATAAACAATCATAAGCTGCTATTTCTAATTTTTAGGGTTTTGCAATAACAAAGACCTATCCAGATCTCACAATGAGCTGAATGTCAACACCACAGCTGAGAGTGGAAGTCATATTACAGCACCTTTGCTGACTAACAATACAATAACAGGCAATGTTCACATCATACATAATGCACCTGGTAAGAAAAATGTTTGCATTTTTGTGGCATTATATTATATATAATGGCATTTTATTATATATAATATCTAATGGTTTGCAGGTTTCACTGGGTATCACACACAATCTGAAAAAGAACAAACTTCAGGTGACTGAATTTTATAATAATATGTTAAATATCACATTTATTCCACCTCTTAATTTACTGACATTTCGTACTGTGTTTACTGAGTTTGAACTTTTGAACTTTGACCATTTCTACAGAAATCAGCTCAGTGATTCTCAAATACAAAAAGCAGATCTGCAGTGAGTATCAGTATGTGACCGAGTATAACTCTCTGCCTGGTGAACAAGTGCTGCTGTCTGAGCGCTTCACGCAACCACTGATTCTTCAGACACATAGAGATCAACAAGAGAGAGAAGAGGAGATCTGCTCCAGTGGAGAGGACTTCCAACAGGTCCTCAGCTCCAGGAGCAGTCATGAATCTATTCACCTGAACTCTCTGTTCAACCCAGATAAGCGTGGAATTAGTTATATTGCTATTATATTGCAGGGAAATTGTGGGAATGGGAAATCCTTCACTGTGCAGAAGATTATGCTGGACTGGGCATCTGATAAACTCTACAAAGGTTGCTTTGATATTGTGTTCCACTTAAAGTGTAAAGAAATAAACCGCATTCCTGGCAAAAAGAATTTGGCGGAGATCTTGAGCTACAGCTGCAGTTTAACATCAGATGAGATCTCACAGATACTACAGCAGTCACAAGAGAAGGTGCTTTTCATCATTGATGGATTTGATGAACTAAAACTCACACAGGACATTTATGACATGTCAGCACACACTGATCCTCTTCAGGGAGCTCCACCTGAGGTCATTTTTTGTGCTCTGCTTAAAGGTCAGATCCTGCCAGAGTCCTTCTTGCTGGTCACCACCAGATCTACAGCTACAGACACACTGGGTAAACTGCTCAAAGGACCTCATCGTTTCTCTGAGATCATGGGATTTTCAGAAAAGGGGGTGGAGGAGTACTTCCAGAAGTTCTTTCAGGATGAGGAACTCTTTGGGAAAGCCTATGAATGTGTGAGAGCAAATGAAACTCTCATCACCGCCTGCTCCATCCCTGTCATCTGCTGGATCATTTGCACGGTTATGCGAGAAAGGTTCAGTGATGGTGCAGATGTAACAAGCGGACTGGAAACCACCACCTCCATCTATGTTGACTTTGTGTCCACTCTACTGGAGCATCACTGCCAGGGTTTGAGTCAGTCTGTCCCGACCATGCTGAGGAGTCTTGGTCAGCTGGCAGAGAGAGGGATGCTGGAAAAACAAGTCCTGTTTGATGAGGAAAGTGTGAATAAAATAGGTTTAGACCCTGCTGCCAATCCATTCCTGTGCAAGTTCCTCTTTAAAAAAAGGATCTGTCAGGAGACGATGTTCAGTTTCATGCATCTCAGCTTTCAGGAGTTCTTCACTGCTCTCTACTACATCTCACTTGACAACAAGATGTTCACAGGAAAGCTCAGAGAGATGGCTTATACATTTTCTTCAAGTTATGAAGTTGTGCATCGATTTCTTTTTGGTCTTTTGAATGAAGATGTTAGATCCACACTTAAGAGGAAATATGGTGTGTCTGTTCATCCAGACATAGAGAACAGTCTGAAAAAAAGTCTATTTCAAGGGCGCTGTGTTTTTTTCACTCTTCACTGTCTGTATGAGCTCCATGAGGAAAGCTTTGTGAAAGAAGTTTTAAATGCAGAGAAACATATTTTTATTTCTTATACACCTCTAAGAAGAACAGACTGTTGGGCCCTGCTGTACTGCGCACTGTGTTGCGAGCGCATCAAAGAACTGACTCTCTATTGCTGCAAATTAGTCTCTGAAAATCTGTCTATAATTCAGCCAGTACTCCACAAGTTTGAAAGAATAACGTAGGTATTCTGATCTAAATCAAAGTCTTAGTGAACTCTAGGCAGGTGAGGTACATAAAAATGAATGTCCTACCTAATTACCTAATTACTACTTTTGATATTTTCAACCTATATCAGAAAAAAAAAGCTGTTGACATCATTCATCTCATGCCAAGTTTGTTGTTGATATATAAAATCAGACCAGAACAACAATGCTTTCTAAATAACATTTACTGTGATGCTACTTTTTAAACAAACAAACAAACATTTTTTTTTAATAATTTATATTTGTCATTAATATGATATTCTTAATTGTATATCTTTGATTTGATTTTAAAGGTTGACACCAGAATCTCAACCAGATTCTGCTCTTATTAATCTGATTCATGTTCTCACAAGAGGACAGACACTGAAGTCACTGAGGTAATGTCTTTATTATACCAAAGTAAATAACTCACATACACGCCCTTTTACTGTGCTTGTTTCTTAGTTTTGTAATGTAAAGATTGCTTGTTTCTGTGTCTTTATTTGCAGTGCTCGGATTGAAATTGCGTATTCACATTCTGAGTGCCGTTCTATCAGTGCACTTGATATGTCAATCAGTGAAAAACTGTCCAGGTAAAGAAAATCCATTATAAACAATAAATATTGTTATCCATGAACATATCACATCTTTTTCTCATAATCTACACTCATTAAAAATAAAGGTACTACACGATGCCATAGAAGAACCTTTTTTGTCTAAATGGTTCTATAAAGAACCTTTCTGTTTCACAAAAGGTTCTTTGTGGCGAAAGAAGGTTATTCAGATTATAAAAGGCAAGAAAGAGATGGTTCTTTAAAGAACCTTTAACTGAATGGTTCTTTGTGAAACAAAAATGGTTCTCACAATGGCACACATAGTTATTTAGGTCATTAGGTAAATAAAGGGTACAGCACTCAGTTTCACATTGCTAAGCCACTAGTCAATTTATCTGGGCTTCACTAGCCCAGAAACACATTTAACTCGGGTCACTAGTTTAAGCTAGCTATAGCTACATAGCTATAGACTCACAGCACCGTATTGCCATATGCTTTGGCAGTAGCAAGTTTCTGTACTTGCTTGCAGCAGCAGCAATAATCTACAACTACAGCAATAACCTTCAGCAGCAGCAGCGAAGTAGATCTAGTCCGCCAAGACCAAATACATTAACATTATCATTTACATTACCATGCTAAAATCTTCCGAGAGTTGTCATGGAAGAAATGCTGGTATCAAACAAACCAAAGAATTATGGTATAAAAAAATAGCACTAGGTGTTTATTAACTTGATACTATCTCTGTCCTTTATTTTAGGGTCAAAGTTTACCCTCAATATGGACAATTCTCAGAATTCAGTCTTACTTTTCTACAATCACATCTAAATAACATTGACTGGACAACCCTCTTCCGAGCACTTCAAACAGACAGCAAAGAAGTGTCAATGTATTACATCTCTAGTTTGTCTGGATTGAAGAAGATGGAACTGTGGGTGGAAAATCTGAATGAGAGTTGGGCAATTCAGATTATCTCCCTCATTAAGAACTGCCCCAGTCTAACTGAATTCTTGTAAGAGATGATCTCATTGTAAACTTGTCAATGTCCTGTCTGTATATGAATTTGCAAGTGACACTTACAGTGAGTTTATGCACACCATTTATCTTTATATGTTCTTTCACAAGAGGAAGACTTTAAAAAACAAAAAGCCTGAGATAAAGTATCTGAGACAAAGAATACACCATAAATGATAATACAGTGTAAATACATGCATGATTTGAATCTTATAATTTGAGATGTTAATACTTGCATGCTGTAGGATATATGGTGGCTGTATACAGGAGGAGGGAATCAAGGCTTTCCAGAAGTCACACACCAGGCCTGACTGTGCCCTGACATATGAAGGGTTTGTACTGCTATATAATTATGAATCTCTCTCCCTCTTTCTCTCTCTCTTTGCTATTTTTTTATAATTTTATATGACTTAATATTTCTCTATATATTTACTTATTTTTCCCACTGACATAAGATATAAAATAACTAACATCTAAAATATCTAAAGACCATTACAATTCTTCAGAATGCTCCTATAAAGCAGATATTAGGGTTAGAGGTTTGTAGTAAACCTGTGCTTGTTTGCATTGCTACACAGATCTAAATGCCGAAGTGATCCTTGGACTACGAACTACATACACTGGAATAACTGCAATGAAAGAGTGCAAATTCAACTGCATGCAGGGGGCTTTTTTATAGAGCCTTTGCGACCGTAAGTTGACTTCCCTCTTTACACGCCTGACATTGTGTGAAGTTTTGTGCATGTATTTGTATGGGTTTCTCATGTGATAGGAGCCATTTTACATAAAGAATCATATTATAATTTTAACATTACTTTTTGTATTTGAATGGATAGGTTTTTGTTTGTGCAGGTTTTAGTTTGTGTTACAGCTTAGTTACAGCTATATTTTGTTAGCAATATGTTTTTTTTCCCTAAAAGAAGCATAAGAATAATCAGTCAAACAGTCAGATTTCTAAAGTTGTTTGATTGATTCTTATGTCTTTTATTTTAAGGCTCTTGTTTCCAAACTAAGCTTGGATGGTGGATGGTGGCAGTTGTACTCAGACCTGTGGATAGGGATTCAGAGCATCATTTGGATCCGTCTCTTTCTATTAAAACAATGTAAATATAATATGAATGTCAGGTGTAAACATCTTGTGTTGGTATCAATTTTAAAATGCAGTTTGTCAAAGATGTAATAATAGGAATTGTTTATAGTGTGTGGATATCTGTTGTTTGTTTTTCACCACAAACATTCAGTGTAAAACATCATAAATGAACAGTTTCCTTATTCAAGTAATGTCATACAAAGTGGTGTATTACAAATATGTACGTACATAAATATGAATAAATTTGGAATTTACAGATGTTATTTGCAAGTCTCAGTGCCTGCAGTGGAAATCCATACAATACAATATGAACAGGATGACATAGGAGACACCTGTTTGAGATTAATGAGAAATTAGTTACTGATATTTAATTGTACATTATATTGCTTACACTTTTCAACAAATTTTCAGCATTTGTGTGGGGATATGAGAGAGAAAGAATTTCAGGGTCTGAATGTTATAAGAGTGAGTTGGGGAGAGAGGAAAGAGAGCAAAGTTAAAAGGTTCTTTTGTTTAAGGATTCCTGTATTTTAGGTTGGCCTAGAGATTTGACTAGATATGTTTGTTGCACACTTCTCATTCTGACGTTTAGATGAGCTCAATTCATCAATGTTCAATGTAATTAAGATTATGGGAAATTCATTCGAAAAGGCACCCATATTGGGGTAAGTGGGTGGCAACTGTGTTTCAGTAATTGTCTTAGATCTAATTCAAACAGCTGTTATGACTGTTGTCTTGTGGTTATATTTAAAACATCTGTATAACATTAATTTCCCTAGCAAACAAGTATGTATTTCCCTCCCCACATTCTTGATAAATGAAACATAGATAGAGCTGTGCTGGTAAAGCACTTAATGCCCTGGGTTTATTAAATATTTTTGTCATATACGTTTTTTTAATTCATTCTTCCAGGTGGGACTAAAAAACACTTAAAAGACAGATGATGCAATTGGAATGGCCATATACATACATACATACATACAAACAACAACTATGAGTAGTTTATCAGGTTACTGATGTACTGCCTTTTTTTTTTTTTAACACAACTGTGTTTATTTGTAGCCATATGAGTTCTAAATAATCTACTAGTGTTATGGACAGCTGTAGACAAGTGCTTGTTTATATCAATACTACTTTTTATATGAAAATGTACATATTCTCTGATGTTCTTTCCCATGTAGACTTCTGTGGTGTGATCTCACATAATTATGCATCCAGCAGCTTTTGATACTCACTTGACCAAAATACACTCTTGCCTGTAAACATTTTTATTTCAAATTTTCTGTAACTTTCTTCGCACATTTTATTGGATGTCTGATTGTAATTTTAATATATCTTTGTGTGTCTGTGGGTTAGATCAATACGGCTAAACGATTGCAGACCTATTTACTCTTAGGAAAACAGGCGAAGCAAGCTTTAATACTATAGTATTGTTGCAGGATTGAAATTAATAAACTTTGTTGTGATCACTTTCACCGCCTTAAATGCTGCTCTTGTGGTTTTATTTTAAACAACTCAATGTTTTTTTGTTTTTTTTAAACTTTGTTCAAATGATCTGTATTATAAGGATTCATACTCACGACTCATTGACCACCTCCTGCTTAACTCTTGTCCTTCTGCTTAACTGAGAGTCATTTCGTGAACAGAACAAAAAGATGTTCCTGTTTTTAAGCTTATTGTTTTGATTCAGTATTATAATATTGTATTATGCTGCCATCATCTGTCCTACAAAAACACATCAGTGTCCAGTTCTCATTCAGACAAACGTTCGCTACGTCACTATGGGAAACGCCCCTCGAACCTGCATGATCACGGAAGCAAAGTTTGATTATTCAGTCTGCCTCATTCTCACTTTATTCCCTTTGACAGTAAGGTAACGTCCCACAACTTATTCTAAAAATTAATTCTGTTGGTAAATGCAATAGACCTCAGTCAGGGTAGCGCTATATGTAATTTTTGACAGTAATGAAAACGAGGCTGATAGAATTTGTAGGCTAACGTTACTGTTGTTTAAAGCGTCTTTTTTTTTTCAGGAAAGAAGTTGTGAAAATTACATGATCAGTGCGTGCCATTGTGAAGATCCATTAAAGTTTCATTTTCATTCTTGTAAAATTCTGTGTGGCGTCTAACCTGTCAAAGGCATTTTCATTAAAGTTGGACTTACTATGTGATTTTTTTCTATGTAATACGTGTATTTCTGTTCTTGCAGAAAATAAACTAAATGGACTTTTTTGGCAGTATGTATAACTTTTTCTAAACATTTTCTCTCATGGTTTTGGGTAACATGATTTTATCAGTCAGAACTAGAGAACTTAATCTTTAACATTTTATTATGTGAAGTA
>NW_026128055.1:0-112973 GCF_022985175.1 Labeo rohita | reverse complement strand
ATTTGAAGCTATGTTCTCACTGCTTTGTTTTGATTGTATATCAGGAAGTGATCGGCTGGAGCAATGCCACTCGCCTCCTTGTGTTTTCCACGGATGCTGGATTTCATTTTGCTGGAGATGGAAAACTGGGTGGCGTCGTTCATCCAAATGATGGGAAATGCCATCTGGAGAATAATATGTATACCAAGAGCAACTACTTTGTAAGTATGGGTTTTATAGACAGATAGATAGATAATCAGACAGGGAGACAGACAACTGGAAACGTCAGAATGTGTCTTTGATTTCAGCTGTATTTTACAGGACTACCCCACCATCTCTCAGCTGGTAGACACACTGAGTAACAACAACATTCAGACCATCTTTGCTGTGACAGAACAATTCCGGGATCTTTATCAGGTGTGTGCAATGTGTATTATATTTTCTCCACATTGCAACAACATTATGTTCAACATCTCATAATATAAGCATCAGGTTTGACTCAGGTTGTACTCTGTACTGACTCATAATGCATTTGTATGTGTGTGTGCAATAGGAGCTGTCTACTCTAATCCCTAAATCAGCTGTGGGGACACTGTCTACCAACTCTTCCAATGTCATCCAGCTCATCATTGATGCATATAATGTGAGTTCAAGTTATGCATCAGATGTCTCTGTCAGTAATGGTTGGCTGTGGTCAACTCTATTTCCTTAAAAGAAGTTAAAAGGAAGTGAAACAAAAAACACTGCTGCTCTTTTCGTGCTTGCAAAGGATTTTTTTTTTACTTTACAGCCAGTTCTCATGCGTAAGGGTTATTTATAATCTTAAAAATGTGCTCAGTCCATTTGAATGATCTGAAACTGAAAAGAAGCTTATTGCACGGTCGGATCAACAGTTCTGCGACCAGTAAACTTAGAAGTTTAAAGGGGCAGTACACCAAAATATACAAATCCTGTCATTATTTACTCACTGTCATGTCCTGTCTGTCTGTAAATTCCAAATATCTTCTTTTGTATCCCACAGAATAAAGAAAGGCATACAGATTTAAAACAACATAGTAAATAATGACAGAATTTGCATGAACAATCCCTTTAAAAGTGTTATTTGAATGAATATTTGCCAAGCACTAAAACACACTTTGTTTAAATGTGTCCATCAGTCTTTGTCCTCAGAGGTCATTCTGGAGAACAGCAAGCTACCTGCTAATGTGTCCATCTCCTACATCTCCCACTGCAAGCATGGAGTGAGTGGAAGTGGAGAGAAAGGGCGAAAGTGCTCCAACATCTCCATTGGGGATGAGGTGAGACAGAAAACCCAATAAATGGCATCTGAACTTGTTCGTGCATATAGAATCATTTCATTTTGCTAGCTGTGGCTTATGCTTAGTGCACCAGTTCTCATATGGTAATATTATCTATTATAGTTATATTCTCTCATATTGCAAAATTCCAGCTCATTCCCATTCACTAGTGATATTCTACTTTGTATACTTCTAAGACACATACCAGTTCAGACTGTAGCAGCATTGAGCAATATATATATATAATTACATACAATTAAATTAGTTCCAACTAGTTATTTTTATTTTCAATTCTGTGCAACGCATCTCCATGTTGCACTATTTCATTGTAGATAAACTGATGGTGTATAAGACACAGGTTTTTAGATGAAATATTGCATTCTAAAGTGGCACATTGTACAAAAAGGTTAAATTTATGGTCAAAACTGGCAGCTGTGATTGCCAGAAATTCACCATAAAAATAAGGTGACAATGTTTAAAATATTATGAAATGGCATATTTGAACATTGTACATTTTACAACATAAAATGTACATTTTACAACATAAAATTGTATGTAATGTAACAGTTCTGATAACTTATTAGTTTGTAGTGCATTTGAAATTAAAATAATGAAATAAACAAATTGTAACACAATACACCCTAATGCACATTACTGATAACAAAAGTGACAATAAACTAAATGATATAAAATATAATCATATTTCTGTCATGACAACTCCTAGAAGATTTTAGCATGGTAGTGGATATGACAGTGTTAATGTATTTGGTCTTGTCGGAAACGCTGCTGAATTGCTGCTGTTGGTTATTGCTGTTGCTGCAGATTGTTGTTGCTGCAAGCAAGTACAGAAACTTGCTACTGTCAATACATATGCCGATAAAATGCTGTGAGTATTTAAGACATACTGCTGCTGCACAAATAGCATATAAAATATCCCATAGAAGATCTATACAGGTGGAGCTGGGAAGGTGGATGGTTTCAGAGAAACTCTGAAAGTGCAGTGCGAACTACTCCAGTGAATGCTAACCAGCTGTTTTAATGTAAAGCACCAAGCTTTTTGGATGCGTATGAACCAATCATCTTGTGCCAAGTAGTTTAACGCTGTCAGTTTGCATTAACAACCCATCAGCCTGTGCCATTTAGAGTTTCATGACAGAACTTAGCATGTGTTGATGTGTCACAGAGGGGCTTCTGGATATGTCCCTTTTTTGTCCTGTTTTTCACCATAAATTTTATGGTAATTTATAGATTTTACTTGCAAAAACCATACATTTAAAAGTATTTTACTGTAAAATTGGTGTAGTGTTAAACCATTTTTATGTTTTTCACTGTGGAACAGACCTGCAATTAAACATTTATTTTTCCTGTAGTCTTTTTTTACAGCACACAACTGTTTAGTGAATCTCTAAATGTGCACAAAGAGCTTCTTATGTGTAATGTGCACAAGGCCTTAGCATTCAAAACAATGTGTTGTGTCTCATAGGTGACGTTTGATATAGAAATTATGGCTACGGGCTGTCCGTCTGAAGGTAAATCAGAGACTATAAGATCAACCCGCTGGGCTTCAATGAGAGTGTGGAGATTGTCCTCAACTTCATCTGTGAATGTGAATGTCATAAAGACGGAATCCCAAACAGTCAGAACTGTAGCAACGGGAATGGAACTCTGGAGTGTGGAATATGCAGGTTTGAGAAGCTGTCAATCTCATATGCAGATGCAGATAATATGACGATCATTCTGATTCAGTGTTTTCTCTCATATCAGGTGTAATGAAGGCCGGTTAGGCAGGTTATGTGAGTGCAGCCAAGATGAGTTCCTCACAGACGATCTAGACGCGAACTGCCGCATGAATAATGGGACGGACATCTGCAGCAACAATGGAGAATGTGTCTGTGGAACGTGCGAGTGCAAAAAAAGAGACAATCCAGTGGAGAGATACAGCGGAAAGTTCTGCGAGTGTGACAACTTCAACTGTGACCGCTCCAACAACAAGCTCTGCGGAGGTACAACCCATTTAGAATTTGCACTTCTGTCTTTTGCTGTATTTTTCTCACACATTTTATTGATGTGAATGTATTCTGTCATTTAGTTATTTGTATTGGAAGTCACTGAGGCATCCTTTTCCACACAGGTCATGGTCGATGCGAGTGCAGAAAGTGTATCTGTGATGCTAACTACACAGGAAATGCTTGCGAATGCCCTTTGGACACCACAACCTGTCTGGCCAGTAACAGTCTGATCTGTAACGGTCATGGGACCTGTGAGTGCGGTGTGTGTAAATGTAAAGACCTAAAATTTGAAGGTCCAACCTGTGAAATCTGCCCAACCTGCTCCAGAATTTGCACTCAATACAAGTGAGTTATTGAGGGAATACTTGCTAATGAAATTAGCTAAACCAGTAGATTGCATCTGAATAACTTGAGTTGTGCTCTTAAACATTGTGTTAGATTGATGAATTGCACAAAAATACGTTCCTCTGTGTCTTGCCTCAAAGGGACTGCGTTGAGTGCCAACATTTTGGTACGGGTAGCAAGAAACAAACATGTGACAAAGACTGCAAATCCTTCAGTCTTAAATCTGTGAAGACAAAGGAAGAACTTCCTAAAAAACCCAATCACTGCAAAGAACGCGACATTGACGACTGCTGGTTCTTCTTCACCTACACTATCAAGAACGATGATAACATTGAAGTCCATGTGGCTGAAAAAAGGGTAAAAATGATAGACAAAAGTTACCAAGTACCAGTATGACATTTTTCTTGCAAATATAAGTGTCTACATAAGCACATGACTTTTCATTTTTAAGTAAACATCAAGTCATCTGTCATTCACATGAAAGCAAACGCGAACAGTCCAATCAATTCCCAATGGATAAAATCAAATGCAAACAACCTTTATTTTTCTTTCAAAAAGCAATTTCACTCAGATATACACACAATAGTGAAAAAACAGTTTCATGCCGACTTTCTTAATTCATAGTTCATTACTAGTTTACAAGTTCTATCTTGTTTCCCAAAATGCTTTGTGCCTGTTTTCACAGAGTGTCCCTCTGGTCCTGACATCATCCCCATCGTAGCGGGTGTGGTCGCAGGAATCGTTCTGATTGGTTTAGCACTTCTGCTCATCTGGAAGCTGCTCATGGTTATTCATGACCGCAGAGAGTTCGCCAAGTTCGAGAAAGAGAAGATGAATGCCAGATGGGACACAGTATGCACCCCTTTATTAACCTCTCTTTATTAACGTGCTATACATGCTATGGGAAAAATATTGGGATAATAATACCTGCTGTTCTGTTTAGGGTGACAACCCCATTTACAGGAGTGCTGTGACAACTGTGATGAACCCCAAATATGAGGGAAAGTCATGAATCTTTAAGGATGGCTTGCAGCAGTGGTTCTCAACCGGTCTTTGCTTCATCGCCCAGGTTTTACATAGGTGACCAAATACAGTAGCATAAACTGTGTTTAATGTAATCTGGGACGTATTTTGACTTTGGACAACAACTCCCACTCAACATGACGTCAGATGTCAACAACAAGTTTATTCTCCCTTTTAAATGTTGATAAACTGTTTATTTTGCATTTTACTGTGTGCATTAACAATGTTTTTAAGACTCCCTTCTGTCCATTACCTAATCAAATGCATTTTGTGTCCCAACCAACCAGATAAGAATTGCTTGATTATATTTTTATATTTTGTAATGTTTATATGTAAATATCACACTCCAGAGCACAAGAAGTCACAACAAGGTTCACCAATGCTTATTATTGTTGAATACTGCTATCCACCTTTTTCTTTAATGTGGAAGTAAGCCTATGGGTGAGATTTACGGTTCATTAGCCGCTACAGGGAAATAAGAAAAATAACAACTTGTACTAAACGATAAAAAACACCATTGTGCTCATAATTAAGATAATACATTAAAATAGCATGGTAAGACACCAGTTTGCAATATCAAGCAGCAAAACAAGCTGTTTTGTACAGACAAAAGTGAGACCAGGAGATAGACCCATAAAATTGACAAATGGACGCGCTCACTCTTACAGGAAGAATAAGGTGAATAAAGCCAATAAAACAGTGTTGAGTTTATTAAATAATTCTTGACAGCCTCTTGTGTGGGTGTTTTTTCCCTCCATGCTAGTTAGTGGCTGGTATTTGGGGTTTCTGGTTTTTATTCTAGAGAGCATCTGATTGGACAAAAATCTGTGTAATGCAAAATGAATCATCATTGTTTTTGTTTTCCCAACTCCCAAAACTGTAAATTGTGAATACATATATCTGCTGAAAGTAAATTTTGTCCAGACGATACATACACTTTTTAAGGAAAAATGTATGAGAGCTATCACTGAGGCGGTACCTTTCAAAAGGCACCTAATTTACCCCTAAAGAGTGCATATAGGTGCCTTAAAGGTGCAATGTGTAAATTTTAGGTTGCAAATTGCACATAGAGAAGCTACGGTGGCCGACATGGGACAAAGAGGCCGTTGTCTGAGAAATTGGGAATTGGGCAACTTCAACGCTGTTGCTGCAGGTTGTTTTTCATGTCCGCGGGTTAAAGCGACCCCAAAAATATGATATTTATCCACTGGAATGCGAATTTTACACAGGGGTTTCTGCCAAAAAAGGCATATTTTACCCTGCAAAATGTGATTTTTAATGGAAGACCCCCCTCTAATTGTGATTGGGCTAGTTTTAGGCTACTTTTGCGTAGCAGTTGGGTGGGTTTGGTAAAAACCTGGCAACTCTGGCCTCTGCAGTTATTCCCGATTTCTCTCAACATGGGGACAGGAGAGCTGTCAGTCAATAAATGGGAAAACAAAGTAACTTTACTTGTTTGAAATAGTAACTCACATATTTTCTCGTAAATTTAAAAGTAATGCGTTACTTTACTAGTTACTTTAAAAGTAATCCAATTACGTAACTTGCGTTACTTGTAATGCGTTACCCCCAACACTGCATAGTACCCATATTTAGTACTTAATAGTACCTGCCTCACCTTTTTCTGAGTGAAACTATAAAGTTTAACATTCACACTAAATGCTTTCGTTTTTTGTTGCAATTGTGCTTGTTTTGCCTGCTACCACAAACGTCGTAGAATTTAAGGTTGTATACCGAAAACAGGACAAAATTTTCCTTAGACAACAGAAGGGGTTAAGTGTATTTTTGCAGAAATTAGTTCTGCCACAGCATCTCTTCATACTGCTACTTAGATCATATGCCTGAAGCTTCCCACAGGTGATTGGTGCCACTCACTGACCAATCAGGCGGCGTCTCGCTGCCATTGCAAAGTTATTAACCCTGTGGCAGTCTAGGACTGTCCCCGGGGTCTGCTTACAGCCTTAATCTGACGCAAATAACTCCTTCATTTCCCTGCCGGATCTCTTAACGAGGTTGCGTTGTCTTCGTTTAACCGAGGAGATCCTCTAACCGCTGTGTCGAACGGAAGGCAAAGGCGAGAGAGAGAGGCGCAAGAGAGAGACAGTATGTCTGACGACCGTGCCGTTTGTTTGCCAAACACCACCTTGATGCGTTACACAGTTAAGCCGTCTGAAACACCGAAATGTGGCAAATTCGGGACAGACCCGTGGAGATCTCCGGATCTGGAGCTGGTAAGTCTCGACTATCTGTCTGCCTCCCTTTTAAAGTGGATTGATCGATTAATGTCGTTTTGATAACATAAAGGGTTGCTGAATGAGCGAGTCCAACTGTGAACTTGGCAGGCGAGCGTCAGCATATTCCCAACATCATTATGTCACATCAGCCCTCAAAATAAACTCAAAATATCTTACTAAATCAGCTCAACGGCACACTTTGATAAAATGTCGGAATCGTTTGATCGCTCGCTCGCTGTTTGGGGGTTGAAACAAAGCCGAAGGTGCACTTTTCGCGCAGGTTAAATATCTGCAGAAGGCTTTGACTGCGGATGGCCGCATCATCTCCGCACATTAACTGCGAGTCTACGTGTCATCTTCTTTAAAAGCTTGCCACGACTCGTTTTTTGCCCTGTCGGATATTTTAGCCAAAATAGGAGCAGCTTTTATATGCTCTTCCGCTCTGCGAGCTTCATATTGCAAGAGCGCCCGTTGTTCCTTTACGTAGAATCCGGATTGGAGTTACATAATTGTGAACGGTCAAACGGATTTGCGCGAAGCGAGCGAAAATGCGTTATTGTTCAGTGTTTTAGCATGGTGGCGCTATTGCAGATTTGTCTTTTACTCATTCAACGCAGGATGAATGATGCACTTCTTTGTTGGTACAAGAAAGCTGTGTGCAGTTGTACTTATGTCATAATTTGGCTGTTGTCCTGGAAAGGTGGTGCCTAGAGATATGGCAACACCTTCACCTTTGAGGTCAAGAGTATGGTCATGGTCGATGCTCATGTTTGTTTATATCAATGTGTGTGACAGGGACGAACGATGCCGGATGGATTGTTACCCCTCTGGAGGGTCAGGAGGGTACGCTGGTGTGGGTCTTCTGGGAGCTGAGGTAAAACACACATGCATTAGATCATGATCTTGGGTGCTTTAGACATTGCCTATAAGAAAATACCTACATAAACGCATGTGATAATATCTTGCATGTTTTTTTTAATAGATGCATACTTAAATCTGGATGTTTATTGTGGTCTTATGATGTAAGTGCATTGATGTATGAAGGAGAAAGTATATACGACTGCTTTAGCAAGAAGGGGAATGGTGAATGTTTTTGCAGTGAAACGTGATCTTGTGGGCGTCTCATTACCGCCATGAGGCACTTGTCTCTGCTTCTTATGGGAATAGTGTTTGAGATTGTGCTGCAACATCACTAAGAGAAAGCTGGGGGGACTTCTCCGTCAAGGGATATTTTAGTTATCTGTGGAGACATACAAAGGAACAAAATGTTGTGTCTCACAGGAGCATGAAACCTAATCTATGGATAGAAGTAATTTAACATTTTATGCAGCTGTGGAATGATTGTGTAGGTAGTACTTTATTAAAGGAATATTGCTAGTTAAGCAGGTGACTCTGATGTGACATGATGTAATGAATTAGTCCTCATAAATAAGGTCAGTAACACAAACCAGATATTTACCTAGAAAAGTATATGATAAAATATGATTTTATCTAAAATCATAAAAATATAGATAACTTTTTTACAGTTCTTTGTTTTTTAAGCTTTTTTCTTTGGCTAATAGTAGGTTTCCACTACTTTTTACCATGTGCTTTTTTTTTTAACTGGGTGATAAATAGCTATAAAAAATTATTTATTTTAAGCAGTCCTTCAAGCATTTTGATAAGCATGATAACTAGTTATAAAATTAAATTTTAAAGATGTAGGGTTAATGTTCAAATGTAACATTGTTTTTAAACTCTCAATAGAGTTTTTTTGCAACGTGTCATCAATCAGCCATATTGGCGGCACTGAACGTAAATAACGCCACTGAACCGAACAAAACTCGCATATTTTGCTTATTATTGCTGTTGAGCAATAATTATTGCTATTGATGATTAATTATTGTCATGCTGTGGGCTGTATTAACTGGGCAAACTGGGAAAAACATTTGGAGTACTATAGACTGCCAAAACTTATAACAAATCAAGGAGAAGAGTGCAAAAAACTGTCTGAGGAACAAAAGGCGTTTGTGGTTGGCCAAACTGAACCAGGATTTCCAAGGCAAGAATCTTGACAGCATTTGTATTTGTTCTTTACCAGTCAGGTAGGTGAAATATTAGGCTAATATCTTAATTATTACTGCTTATACGTATCTTTACCACTTATTAACTTTAGTTTGTCAAAATATTGTGTCCCTCCCTGCTTACTAAGTCCTGGGGCCAGTTGCATAAAAGGTTAAGACTAGTCTTAAAAGTAAGCCAGCTATTTTTTTTCTTTAAAGCTGGTCGTCATTATTTAAATTCAGTTACATAAAAATGTAGATTAGTCTAAGTTGAATCCAAAAAATAAGACTGATTACCCTTTGGCTAACTGCTAGCTGGTCAAACTAGCTCTTAAGACACTGTCTTAACATAGAGGCTAAGTTTATGCAACTGGCCCCAGGCTGCTCTATGAGTTAGCAGCTTCCACATGTTTTTTTTCTTCCCCCCTGTGGTTTAGACAGCGTAGTTAGCAGAACAACATATTCAGTAGTACATTAACCGTGCAATGCATGCTGTTGTTTACATCCGAGTATCGTCAGTATATTTTATTTATTTATAAATAAATTAAATTATACTTTTGACAGGAGAAGCATTTGTTCGATTACGTGTATATTAAATGTAACTGTTGTTATATTATAAAGCAATAAGCCCCAAGAAGCCGTGTTTTACAGTGAATAAGTGTAATGACATTAATTTAAAAACATTCTTCCGCCAATCAATGTAGTTCCTCAGAAACGTTTGTGGTTGCAGCAAAGTGGTTGCCTAGCGACATGCAGATGTAAACAAAAGGTGTGTTTACAACGGCTTTGAACGCTTCTCAACCAATCAGAATCAAAGACTGGAACGATCTGTTTTTTTTATAGTAATATTAATAATAATAATAGTAATTGTTATTATTATATTTATTATTATTATTATTATACAGCTAATTTAGAAAGGTTTTGTGACAAAAATGTGAAAAACTAGCTTTTGTAAGGAATATTATTATTAATAAACTTAATTTTTACGTGATTTTTATTTATTTATTTTTTATTAATAGTAGAAAAGCACTTAACCGACAGTCAAGCAGTAATCTGTTAAAGAATGTCTTGTCTGTGTATAGAGGTTTTTATTTTTTTTATTATTTATTTATTTTTGTTAACCGTCGACATTTTTCCAATATCTGTTAAATTTGTTAAATCTTGAGCACACCGGTGAAAAGACGTGTTTTTGAAGAGGCGCGCTCCGCAGAAGGTATGGGAGTGGTTTTCACTCCCTCCCCGTCTGTTCGCGGGCCACAAGCGCATGCGTTGTAAGCTCATGTGGGAATGGCTGATCTGGGATCGGGGGGTTGGGCCGCTGAACACGAGCGGACCGTTAAAGAGTGTTTTTAATGTCCGCCATGTTGGCCATGGCGCACTGAGCCTGGAATCAGGGACCGGAGCGCGCTGGAAACACACACCGACAGAGAGCGACCGACACCCGGCCTGGCGCCTCCGCTCGCCCCGCCACCACCACCGAGCGACCCGTGCACTGCTGGACACCGAACCGGCATCATCCATGAGAACTTTAATCGGACCAGCAGGGAACATTAGGGGATCGGATAGATTTATGCTGCATCTCGAATTATAAAGAAAAATGAGTAAACTGTCGTTTCGGGCGCGGGCGCTGGACGCTTCCAAGCCTCTACCCGTCTTCCGCTGCGAGGACCTGCCCGACCTGCACGAATATGCGTCTATTAACCGGGCAGTGCCACAGATGCCCACGGGGATGGAGAAAGAGGAGGAATCGGTACGTTTTATTGCTTAGACTCATGTATTTTGAAAATAATTTCATTTTTATTGTCAGAGGCGCGTCCCTTGCTTCTCTGCGCCAGTGTACACAAAATGGCCGCCATTTCTCCTGCAGAAAAGCGTCAAATATGTCGCTACCGTCCGAGACGGCCGAGCTTTAGTATATCGGGCCCAAACGTTAGACGTTTTTCTCTACAAATATAACATTGGAGCTGATTACTACGCAGTATTTTTGCCCACAGACGGTTTACGGAGTACAAAGGAGTCACGTGACCACGGGCAAAGCCACCATTTTGTTGATTATCTTAGGGCTCCGTGGAGGTGCAGTACGGCGCACCGACCTAAGGGGGCGTCCATTTCTGCGCCCTTATATATACAGCAATCACCAATTAACACCCAGCTAAACAATCTGTGCTGTATGATCTCTCACGTTTGAACAGTCCAAATTGTTAATGTTTTATTTCCTAAAAATCCGTAAGCTTTAGTGAGAATAGTTGTCATGTTAATTAAGCATTAGTGTGTTTCTTTTTAACTGGATGTGTTATTAAAGTAGATGCTTTCTGAGAAGCATTTACATTTATATGCATAGAGAAATGCATTACTTGATGTATTGACAGAGGAAGTCAATCTGGCCCTACCGGTCTGTTTAGGTGTATGCAATGATCCGTTTGACCGGTGCAGGGGCGCACGAGGCCTTGTTTTGTTTTCTCAACACTGGAGCTCTTGACAGCTGCATTTCATCTGTACATCCATATCGTGCCAGCAAACATCATGCACATCTCTCATCAGTGTAGTCTCTTTCAGCACCTGTTTAAGTGAAAATATTCAGATCAGATCCATTAAAGCTAAATTACTTCCCTCAAGACATTTGTCTGTGTATTTCTGTATTTGTTTCTCAGTCATGTGCATAAAAAGTAGCACAGATGTATTTATAGAAATAGCCAACAATACATGGTATGGGACAAAATTATCGATTTTTCGTTTATGCCATAAATCATTAGGTTATTAAGTAAAGGTTGTGTTCTATGAAGATATCTCGTGAATTTCCTACCGTAAATATATATAAACTAATTTTTTAATTAGTAATATGCATTGCTAAGAGCTTAATTTGGACATTTGTCTGTGTATTTCTGTATTTGTTTCTCAGTTGTGTGCATAAAAATAAAGCTAAGTGTTTTAAACTAAATTGTACTCCTTCCACATATTTGTGATTGGCAAACATTTCTATAATGAGTCTTAACGAGAATAATTCACGTTTTCTGCGCAGCTCTAATAATGTGTGCAAATGTGCTGGTGGAAATATGTATGTAGTAAACATGTCTAAAAGTGATGGTGTGAAAATGCTGGTTAACTTTAGCGCTGTGGGGCAGGTGTCAAGAGTAATACTCTCTAATGTTTGTGTGTGAGACGGCAGAGTGAAGGTGCTGCTGTCCCACTCAAAGTGTTTTATGATATGTTACTAATGGGGTGTCTGGGGGTCAGAGAGACCACAGGCTGTCAAGTGATGTGGTTCGTCCATGTGGATTTTTAATGCTGGATGGTATTAGGTCAGCGAGGAGACTTTCGTTACAGTTTACATCGTTTTATATCAGCATAACAGGGTTTTTTTTTTCTTGGAAATTGTGTGTATGTGCATAGATAACCTAATTTTGTCCTGCAATAAAATAGAGGACAGTGTCTGTCGTCTGGGATTGGAGTGTTGTTGTTTTACGAGCACGTGTAATTGTTTGTGCTGGCGCGCCAGTGTTTTGGTTCGGCTTGCATCTGACAGATCCAGCTCTGCTGTGTCAGGGTTTTGCTTGGCGGAGGCTAGGCATTGGTCACAATGGTCGATTAGTACAGTCTGTATCTATGTTGTGATGTTTGTACCTTATTTATTATGCTGACAGTATGCACTGTTGATGCATATTAAAAGCATCTTTCCCATTTTGACTACTACTTCTCACCTGGCCGCTGTGTCATTTTGCACTTGCACTGTTGCGTTCTTCTTTTAATGTATTGAATTGATCAGAAATTAGATATGTTTACATCTTTGACAGCTAGATGCGCTTTAGGACTACATTGTGTATGTTATTGTATTTGTGTATGCATGTGTATATAGCATTTCCTTCTCATGTTAATACATCAATACTCAATCTGCGTTTGCATTTACATGTGCATTCTTTTAAAGACAGTTATGCACAATAAGGTAGTCTAACTTTGCTTAAAATTGATATGATGGTGATTATCCAACAAAAATACTGACTGTAAAATATTTGTAATCAGTATTTATTAGAATGTGCATTTGGATTTTGCACAACGTATTGATGTTTCAAATATGTTCATATAGCTCTAGTGCTATATGTGCCCCTGGACCACAAAACCAGTCATAAGTAGCACAGATGTATTTGTAGAAATAGCCAACAATACATGGTATGGGACAAAATTATCGAATTTTCTTTTGTGCCATAAGTCATTAGGTTATTAAGTAAAGATCATGTTTTATGAAGATATCTTGTGAATTTCCTACCATAAATATATCAAAACTTATTTTTTTATTAGTAATATGCATTGCTAAGAGCTTAATTTGGACAACTTTAAAGGCAGTTTTCTCAATATTTAAATTTCTTTGCACCCTTAGATTCCAGATTTTGAAATTAGTTGTACCGTGGCCAATTATTTTTTCTATCTTAACAAACCATCCATCAATGGAAAGCTTGTTTATTGAGAGCATGTATGTGATTTATAAATCTCAATTTAAAAAAAAAATGTACCCTTATGGCTGGTTTTGTGGTCCAGGATCACGTTAATTTTTTTTTTTTTTTTTTTTTTTTTTTTTTTTTTTGCATCGTTAGCAAGGCCAATGCTGAGAAAGAATAATTAATTAATTAATTAATTAATTAATTAATTTATTATTTATTTTGTTTTTGTTAGTGTTAAGATTATATTGTATTATATATAGTGTGTGTGTTGTTGTTGTTGTTGTTGTTCTTTTTGGGGGAGTGGTTGAAATTCAGTTCCTGTATGCCTCTGTAAGATAAGTGTGACCCTCCAAATAATATCTTCAGAATCAGTGTCTAAATGGTAGATACACTGTTGCCAACTTCTTACAATGGCAAGAAGCTAAAGCTTCTCAAAGTCGCTAAATGTTGCTAAATAACGTCATATGCTGATTAGCATACTATTGACAGCATTGCATCATATTTGCATTCTGCCTAGCGTCAGCCTTTTATATTTGTTTATTTCTCTCATATTGTCTATCACATACTGTATTTTAATATAGCCAAATTTGCAGTAAAATTTTGTTTTTTTTCTGTTGCCAGACAATGGCATGAATATGAAATAGTGACTTGAGTTGTCACTGAAGCGGTCTGAAAAGTCAATAAATCTAGTGACAAAGTTGGCAACACCAGATAGATAATGTTAGCATTTGGTCACAGTACTTGTGACCATCCAGCCAAACCTCACACAAACTTGCACTTGCTAAATCGTCTAACTAAACCTTGTCTTGTGTGTATGTAGGAACACCATCTCCAGCGGGCCATCTCTGCTCAGCAGGTGTACGGGGAGAAGAGGGACAACATGGTGATTCCCGTTCCAGAGGCTGAGAGCAACATCGCCTACTATGAGTCTCTCTACCCGGGGGACTTCAAGATGCCCAAACAGCTCATTCACATACAGCGTGAGTCTTTCAGCTTTTATTCAGGCCTGATATTTCATTTAAATTGAGGGCTTGAGGATTGTGCGTCCTTCACGCCTTTTACAACTGACTTTACTGAGCTGTGACCTGAAAGGCAGCGGACAGGAAATAACAAATTCATTTTTTACTTTTGAAAGCCTTTCAAAACTGACTGAGGCACTGATAAAATATTGATTGCAATAGGTAAAAATATTAGTCGGATATGTTGTTAAAACAAAAAAACATTTTAGTTTGGCTGTCAATGGAGAAAGATGCTGTTTACAAGTCTAACCAGCCAAAAAATTGTCCATGATGATGGTTCAGACAAACAAGTAGCCCCAAACTCATGTAATTGCACTCGGTGTTGCAATGTTGGTCTACTCAAACAGATTACAATTCAGTTATATTACATGTAGTCATTACAATGGCAACATGGTTTGTATCCTACAGTGAAACTTGAATTTTCATGGTTTTGGTTAACAGTACATTTCTAACTTTGTTTTTGTTTTTTTGTTTTTTTTTTGGGGAACTTGTTTTCATATCTACAGCGTTCAGTCTTGACACAGAACAGCCGGATTATGACCTGGACTCTGAGGATGAGGCATTTGTAAATAAGCTGAAGAAGAAGATGGATGTGGGAGCACTGCAGTTTGAAGAGATGATTGACCGGCTGGAGAAAGGCAGCGGACAACAGGTACCAGAGGCAGGCAGAATTGGGCATAGTCAGAAGATTTAAAATTTAATAGTGGTTTTGAACTTAAAGGAGAAGTTTAACTTCTTAAAGGAGAAGTTTGTTTAATAATGGTTTTGAACTTAAAGGAGAAGTTCATTTCCAGAATGAAAATTTCCAGATAATTTACTTACCTCCATGTCGTCCAAGATGTTCAGGTATAAAGGTTTTTTGAGGAGAACATTCCAGGGTTTTTCTCCAAATAGTGGCCATCAGTGGTGGCCAGTGATTTGAAGGTCTAAATTGTTTCGATGCAGCTTCAAAAGACTCTGCACAATCCCAAGGCTTTCCAATGTGATTAGGCAATGCGTGCATGCATTGCAGAGCTAGTGCAAGACAAGCATTTGTGGTAAAAAAATGTATATATATTTTTGTATGACAGATCATTTCACTTGATAAGACCCTTATTCCTCGGCTGAGCTCTTGTAGAGCCCTTTGAAGCTGCCTTGAAACTCCAGTTTGGACCTTCAACCCGTTGTCCACCATTTAAGTCCACTATATGGAGAAAAATCCTGGAATGTTTTCCTCAAAAAACTTAATTTCTTTGCGACTGAAGAAAGACATGAACATTTTGGGTGACATATTGGTGAGTAAATTATCAGGAAATTTTCATTATGACAGTCAACCTCTCTTTGGTTCCTATTGGTTGTTATAATAGCAATAATAATTACTTGTAATAGCAAGTAGTTTTACATATAATCAAAATTTTACCATTTCATTTGCCTGTTTATTCATTTGACAGATGCTTTTATCCAAAGTGACTTACGTTGCATTGAAGGTATACGTTTTATCAGTTTATGCATTTCCTTGGAATTGAACCCATGACCTTGGCCTTGCTAGTGCTATGCTTTGCGGTTCAGACTACAAGACTGCTTTGTATTGATAACATTTGCAGATAAGGGTGTAGCAGTAACATGTTTTGCTACCTGGGGGGAAATAGTGCATATTTATTTCTTGGTAATTAAGTCAACATATGCTTAAATGAATGAAGAGTTTTCTAGCCTGCACTAGTGTGTTTTTGTGAGGGCATGCTTGTTCTGCAGCTGGTTTATAGGTAAATTTGTAGGTTATGTAGAGCTAATGATTATTTATAGACTGATTTATGTGCCAGGCCAACTGATCAGCAATTATTAGTCCATTCTGATCTAATGTCAGCCTCATGAGTGTGTAACACACACTTTATTTAAATGGTATAGAGGTGACTTGACTTGTTTGAACTGAGTCAAGGTTCAACAATATCAGAACTTGCCCTATCAGACCAGTGCTGTCACCACCACATTTTGCCTTGAACTGCAATTCAAATATTGGGTTCAGTGAATTTTTGAAAAATATTTTGTTTGAAGTCTGTTATTTAAAATTGTTACTATTTATTTTTTCTATTTTAATGCATGCGAATTTTAATAACATTTTTAATGTAGGCTAATTTTTAGCATAATTACTCCAGTCTTCGTTCTCACATGATCCTTCAGAAATGAGTTTTTTTTTTTTTTTTTTTTTTTTTTTCTTTCTCTTTTAAATCAATGTTGAAAAAACTGCAGATTATTATTATTATTATTATTTATACCGAAACTTTTTTTAAATGAATGGAAAGTTCAAAATTACAGCATTATGCAAGTCTTTAGTGTCACTTTTGATCAGTTTAATGTGTCCTTGCTGAATAAAAGTAATAATCTTACTGACTTCAGACCTTTGAATGGGAGTGTATTTATTGAGCGTTGCTTTTGAATTTTGCTTATTTGTCACCAGTAATCAAGCTGACTAACATGGTTGAATTGACATACTTGGGAACGATAATGATAATGAATGATAATTATATTAGCATCCACACCAGTGGCTGACAAGGTTGTTTATTGTATGCCGTGCGCAGTTTAATATTGAATGGTTTGTGAATGGCTGTCAGTGGTTTTATAATTATAGTTATGATGTGAACTCCACCGTTATAGCATTTGTAAAACTTTATAGTTAACTTTGTAGTTATTGTTCTTGGTGTCAGCAGCCTTTTAAATAAGGATTGTTTTGATATTGTATGCCATTGTTTTCCTGTTTAAGAAAAATTTGCAAGAATTTGGGGGGGGATTTGCAAAAACATGTTTGTCGTATTTGTGGGGGGGCTAGTAACATTGTCAGTAAGGCAGGTGAAAAACTGATCTACAGGCCTAAAAAAAAAATCTTATAGTTGAGCTTTGTTAGTCTTTTGACCACTACTAATAATGTTAATGTTAATGTTAATTAGTCTGTCATCTACATTAAAAAGCCTAATCTGAAACATTCCCCCTCTTTCTCTTAGCCGGTGTCTCTACAGGAGGCCAAACTCTTGTTGAAGGAGGATGATGAGCTAATAAAGGAGGTGTATGAGTACTGGAGCAGGAAGAGGAAAGCATGTCAGAGCGGCTCTCTCATTCCTGTCGTCAAACAGGAGAAGCGTGACGGCTCCAGCACCAATGACCCCTATGTGGCCTTCAGGCGCAGGACGGAGAAGATGCAGACACGAAAGGTAAGAGGGCAGCGCTCGACAACAAATTGGCTCGGCTCATGGAACAACAAGAGAAACAAATTGCACTTTATCTTTTTCCATAGAATCGTAAGAATGATGAAGCTTCTTATGAGAAGATGCTGAAGCTGCGAAGGGACCTGAGCCGAGCCGTCACCATCCTAGAGATGATCAAGAGGCGAGAGAAGAGCAAGCGAGAGCTGCTGCACCTCACGCTGGAGATTGTAGAGAAGAGGTACACAACGTCATATATTTTATGTGTTCCCTGGTTTCTGTGACTATATACAACCTGGAAATATGAAGAAATGTTGACTTGTTTTGCAATTTACAGTTGAGGTCAAAAGTTTACATGCACATTGCAAAATCTTCAAAATGTTAATTATTTTACCAAAATAAGAGGGATCATACAAAATGCAAATAATTTTTTTTTTATTTAGTACTGACCTGAATAAGATATTTCACATAAAAGATGTTTGCATATAGTCTACAAGAGAAAATAATAGTTTAATTTATAAAAATGACCCTGTTCAAAAGTTTACATACACTTGATTCTTAATACTGTGTTGTTACCTGAATAATCCGCAGCTGTGTTTTTTGTTTAGTGATAGTTGTTCATGAGTCCCTTGTTTGTCCTGAGCAGTTAAACTGCTCGCTGTTCTTTAGAAAAAAATTACAGGTCCCACAAATTCTTTGATTCTTTGAACACTTTCCAGCAATGACTGTATGATTTTTGAGATCCATCTTTTCACACTGAAGACAACTGAGGGACTCTTATGCAACTATTACAGAAGATTCAAACGCTCACTGATGCTTCAGATGGAAACACGATGCATTAAGAGCTGGGGATGTAAATGTTTGAACAGAATAAAGACATATGTACATTTTTATTATTTTGCATAAATATCAGATGTTTTAATTTAGTACTGCCCTTCAGAAGCTACAGAAAATACATACATGTTTCCCAGTAGACAAAAATTAAATTTACCCTGATCTTCAAGTTCAAAACGTTTTTACCCCCTGGCTCTTAATGCATCATGTTTCCTTCTGAATCATCAGTGAGCCTTTTGTAGTAGTTGCATATGAGTCCCTCAGTTGTCCTCGGCGTGAAAAGATGGATCTCAAAAGCACACAGTCATTGTTGGAAAGAGTTCAAATACATAAATGCTGAAAAACCAAAGAATTTGTGGGACATGTCTTATTTAGGTCAGTACTAAATAAAAATAACATGTATTTTGTATAATCCCTAATATTTTGGTAAAGTAATTAACATTTTGCAGATTCTGTAGAGTGTGTGTAAACTTCTGACCTCAACTGTGTGTGTATATTTTTATATTGTATTAATATTTAATATTTTTAAGCTCTTTTTGTTCTTTTCTTATAGATTTTTGTGCCAAAAATTAAATCTAAACCCGTTTTTTAAGTGATGTGTCAACATTTTTTTACATTTAGTAGTAACAGAAACTTGGGGGGAAAAAATACAAAGGTT
This sequence comes from Labeo rohita, assembly GCF_022985175.1. Lineage (NCBI taxonomy): Eukaryota > Metazoa > Chordata > Actinopteri > Cypriniformes > Cyprinidae > Labeo > Labeo rohita. Next base: position 93,926 of record NW_026128055.1, on the reverse strand, counting down.
TCCCACAATAATGAATTTCTGTTATTATAGGTTGGTTGGCACAGGAGTGTGTATTGTTTAAGCTTATTGATGTGTTCATTTGTGTGTGTGTGTAGGAACAGCATGGCTGATTTCGGAGGTGAGGTGATGGCTGAAGTTCTGGCTCAGAGAGCTCTAGAGAAACCAGTCATCCCTCTGATCCCAATCACCAACAGCAACCAGTACAGACACACGGAGCATGACCGGGACTACAAGATGAAGGTACACACTTGTATCTTTATCTAGGTCAATGGGCTCCCCCTTATGCCCAAAACATACTTTGCACAAATGTAGTCTTTTTGTGTTTCCTGTTTAGTTGCTTTAATATTTCTGTGCTTTCCCCTTTTTGTTAAGGCAACTTGTTGCACACGTGCAACAAAATGATTTCAAAAGTCTCATGTGGGTTTGCTTCTAATGTTCTGCTATAGATGGATAAACCAGAGGTTGTGCGGCAGAAACGGAAGTATGAGAAGAAGGCCAAGCCATTGCCATTGGCAGGCTCTGTCCATTCAGGCCCAGCAGTCTTTAACACTAAAGACCTCAATCAGTATGACTTTCCCAGCTCGGACGATGAGCCCTATTCACAGGTACACACATGTTCAGTGACCTAGAGATTCATGAGAATCATATTCCGTTTTTTCATGGCTTAACATTTAACTCTTTTGTTTCCTCAGATGTTCTCTGGCTCCTCAGAGGTTGAGGAGGAGAACGACCCAGATGGTGTGTTTGGGTTCAGGAGGAGAACAGGCTGTCAATATCATGCTGTAAGTTGTGAAGCATCCTGATATGCATGAATTAGAGCGAGTTCTAAGGCTGCAGTCTTGGCGTTATGTTATTGGTAAATTATTATTATTATTATTATTATTATTTTTATTTTTTTTTATTTTTTATTTTTTCAAAGGCACGTTCGGGACCCGTGAGCGGTTGGCCCTGGTCAGACCCTGCTGAAGGTGGGGTAGCAGATGTGCGATATCGCTATTCTCTCACCACACTCACGGTGCCACGGCGATGCCTGGGATTGGCACGGCGACGAGTGGGCAGAGGGGGCAGGTGAGTTAAGCCATTTAAATGAATGAACTCTGTTTAATTTAGTATGTTTCAGTGAACATTTTCAAATGTGATTAATTGCAGTTTAATTTACTTATTTGAATTAGCTTCATTTGAGGACTTTGCTCAGTAAATAATAGTGATTTCAGTTCATTTGCAATTTGGAGGCAAATTTTGAATTAAGTTGCTTTTGGCCATATATACACATACGGCCGTTCAAAAGTTTGGGATTAGTACGATTTTTAAGGTGTTTTTTTTTTTTTTTTTTTTTTTCTTCTCCTTTCTCTCAATTCTCTTAAGCTCATCGAGGCTGCATTTACTGGATCAAAAATACAGGAAAAAAATGTAATATTGTGAAATATTATTACAGTTTAAAATAATGGTTTTCTATTTTACAATATTGTAAAATATGGTTTATTCCTGTGATGCAAAGCTGAATTTTCATCAACAATTACTCTAGTCTTCAGCGTTGCATGAGCCTTCAGAAATCATTCTAATATGCTAATTTATTTTATCATCAGTGTTGGAAACAGTGTTGCTTAATTATTATTTTTTGTAATCAGAATTCTTTGATTAAAAAGTTTAAAAGAACAGTTTTTATTCAAAATAGAAATCTTTTCTAATAATGTAAGTGTTTGATGTCACTTATCAATTTAACACATCCTTGAAGTATTAATTTCTTTCAAAAAAAAAAAAAAAAAAGGATAAAAACTGACTGACCACAAACTTTTACATGGTAGTTTGTCTTGTTACAAAAGATTTCTATTTTAAATAAATGCTGTTCTTTTTAACTTTTTATTCAAAAATTCTGAAAAAAGTATCACCGGTTCCAACAAATTATTAAGCAGCACAACTGTTTTCAACATTGATTATAAATCAGCATATTAGAATGATTTCTGAAGGATCATGTGACACTGAAGACTGGAGTAATGATGCTGAAAATTCAGCTTTGATCACATCAATTACATTTAAAAATATATTAACAGAAAACAGTTATTTTAAAATTAAAATAATATTTCACAATATTATTATTTTTGATCAAATAAATGCAGCCTTCACGAGGGACTCATTTAAAAAAAAAAAAAAAATAAATAAAAAATCTTACTGATCCCAAATTTATGAACGAAGTGTTTTATTTACTTCTATGTTATGTTTGAACATATTAAAGCTAAATGTTAAATACAATTATTTTATAATACATTATTTTAATTTGTAATATATAATGTTTAATCACTTATAATACTAATGTTATTATACATACTATAGCAACATTAATTTTTCCTATTACATTTGTTTGTAGGGTTTTATTGGACCGAGCCTTTTCTGAATGGGATACTGTGTATCATGGGCTGGACCCGGATTCCTCCCACATTCCCATCGTTGTCTCCCACCCAGCAGCCCAGCACAGATACCTCACACACCAGCACAGATACCTCTGCCCACTCCTCCACTTCACCAGACCTCACGCAAATCCTGCTCAATATCAAAGCCTGTCGCTGGAGGCATTTCAAGCCTCGGACGGCACCGCCAGACGACCCCGACAATCCTGAGCACTGGTCTGCACGGAGACCCCGCCGCGGCTTCCTCATCCGCCCTATCAGCACGCTTCAGACGCAGAGAGGCCCCGCCTCCTCCGCCAAACCACGTGTCCCTCCACCCACAGTCGGTGAGTCCACTGATGCCAAATGGTTCCTGCGTGTAGCTGCTTTTTTCAGTTTTTGTTTTTTAAACGACTTTTTTTGTTTTTGTTTTTTGGTTTAGATTTTAATAAGTTGTTATAAAGCTGCTTTCAAAATAAAATATGGTTGTAAACCACCTTTGACAGAAAACCTTTTACGAGACTACCAGAGTACTCCTATGGAAGTGTTAGAAAACCTTGGATCTTGATACGAGCAGTAACATCAGTTTTTGTCATGTCCTGATCTTTTCCTTGTACATGTCCTCCTGCAGCTTTCACCACTGAGCAGTACCAGCAACACCAGGAGCAGCTGGCACTCATGCAGAAACAGCAGCTTGAACAGGTTCAGCTACAGCAGCAGGCTGGCAGCACAGCCATCACTAACAACCCCCAGGTGAGCCTTCTGTGACCATAAATCTCCGATGTCTTTTAAACCTAGATGTAGAGAAGTATGGTAAAGATCAATTAATGACATAATCAAACAGACAAAGAACACTAAAATAGTAGCAAAATTCGGTAGTGCTGTATGTTGTCAGGGTTGGCATCATCTCTTAAGTGTTCTGGATCCAGATTGAAACTTATGAATTCCTAGTTACCACAGGGTGTCAATCCCATGGCAGAAACGGAGAACAAATAGGAACATAATTAGCGTAGATGCTGTTCAAACCAAGCAAAGAAAGATTTGTTCAACCAGAGCTGAAAGATTAGTAATGTGCATTTGATCAGATATAACTGCAGTAAAAGTTTATGAGATGCATTATTTGAATGTTTGGCTTAAAAGATGAGTCTTTAATCTAGATTTAAACAGAGAGAGTGTGTCCGATCTCCGAATGTTATCAGGAAGGCTATTCCAGAGTTTGGGAGCCAAATGTGAAAAAGCTCTACCTCTTTTAGTAGACTTTGCTATCCTAGGAACTACCAAAAGTCTAGAGTTTTGCGACTTCAGGGTGCGTGATGGATTGTAGCGTGGTAGAAGACTAGTTAGGTATGCAAGAGCTAAGGGCCTTGTAGGTAAGAAGTAATATTTTGTAGCTGATGCGGCACCTAATGGGTAGCCAGTGCAGAGACTTTTGGGGTAATATGGGAAAATTGGGGTAATATGATCACATTTTCTTGACCTGGTAGGGACTCTAGCAGCTGCATTTTGAACTATTCAAAACAATAGAACTTAAACATGCTCTGGTCAATCAGAGGTGCCGATTAATCCAAGCACCTCTGATTGGCCAGTGCATTCTAAGTTAAACAGAAACGCATTTGATAAGTTATAGGGCATCCCAAGTTCAACAGAAACGCATCTGAAAATTCCGGAGCTGGCTATGAGTGCACACACTCCCGAATTCCCTCATCATAAACAACAGATTGTTGTGCAGATACTATGTAAATAAAAGATTAATTTCATAGCTTCAGTGATGTTAGGAGTTTTTGCCTGACTCGTGCTAGACTTGGCTAATGTCATGGACCGTCATGTATGTCTGTGAAGCCAGAATGTGAAATGCCTGAAACAAAGCAAAAACGTTTGTATTGTTTTCTATATTGATATAAATAATCATTATTACAATATAAAGCGCAATCTGCCAAAATGATTTTTGTCATAATATTGCAGCCCTGTGAGCTCTTGTTTTTTTACATGCATAATTTAGATAAAATTTTGAACAGTCTATTGTTATTGACAACAGTTTAAAATATTGATTTGAAGTAATTGGGTAAATTTAAGTATTTGACATTAAAGACATCATAAGAGCTAAGTCCACAGGTATATTTGTAGCAGTAGCCCAAAATACATTGTATGGGTCAAAATGACCTATTTTTTAGAAATATAATATATATGCCCTAAAACTCGCTGCCAACGGCAACAATTATTATATATTATATATAATTTTTTTTTTTTTTTTTTTTTTTAGTACCAAAAATCATTAGGGTATTAAGTAAAGATCATGTTCCATGAATATATTTTGTAAGTTTTCTTACCATTAATATATAAAAACTTAAGTTTTCATTAGTAATATGCATTGCTAAAAACTTAACTGAGATATTTAAACTTTTTGCACCATGAGATTCCAGATTTTCAAATGTTTATATCTCGGCCAAATATTGTCCTGTCATAACAAACTATACATCAATGGAAAGCTTATTAGTTTCAAAGCTCAGTTTAAAAAATTACCCTTATGACTGTTTTTGTGGTCCAGGGTCACACATGGTTAGTATAGTAAAAATTGCCCTCACAAATGTAAAAAAAAAGAGCACTGCAGAGCAATTCCAGGGGGCAAATATTGCCCCTTAAAGCAAAAGTTAATTTGTGACCCCTGGGTGTTGGCATGTCATGTGACTGCACACCAGTGACGATATCCATAACCTCTGCCGTTTTGATCACACAAAATACCCTGAAAAATGAATGAGAAGGCTGTTTTCAAGGTGAATTTAATCTAAACAACTGAACAGATTTTCTTTTACTGAGCTGCTGTTTTGTATAGTTTTATAATTTCATCATGTATTTATTTTCGCTATCTAAGAGTTTGGTGTCAAAGACGATAGACGCTGCCAGTGCTCAGTTTGCTGCCTCTGCACTAATGACTCCTGACCAGCTGATGGCGCTCAAGAGTAAAGAGGAGGGAGTTGGTGTCAATGGAGTCGTGTCAGCCTCAGGTTGGTCTTTTTAAACTATATGCTTTCATTATTTATAGATTAATCTATCAGCATACAATACAAGAACTTACATTGTTTGGCTCTGCAGGCGTCTTCAAGGGCTTACATCACACAAGCTCTGCAGTGTCATCCATCCTTCCTTCTGCCGGCCCTACCTCCACCTCATCCCCCTCCCCCGCTGCCGCCACCACCACCACTAACAACGGAACCTCCTCGGCCAATCACCACGTTGGCACGGCCGGACCCGCCCCTGGTCAAGCGCTGATGGGCGGGGCCGTGAGAGTGAGCGTCCCCTCACCAGCAGGCACCTTGAGCGTGCGGCAGCTGCAGCGTCAGCTCACTGTTCCCGCCTCTGCCCTAAAACTCGCTGCCAACGCCAACAGACCCATCCCAAAGGTCACCGCAGGGTCAACTACCCTCGACATGGGGCCTAGGTGAGTACCTGTGTGGCATCACAATATTCTTGGTTAAATAGAAATTAAACCCTAAATGAAAATCCACTTGTCCCAAACTTGTATGAGTTTCTGTCTTCTGCTAAACACAAAAGATATTTTAAAGAATATCTTTTGTGTTCAGAAGAAACAAACAGTTAATAATAATTATAATAATAATTATTATTATATATATAATAATTAATAATTATTATTATAATAATTAATACTTTTTTTTTTTTTTTTTTTTTTTTTTTTTTTGCCTTACCGTTTATATCAGTGGCTACCAACAGCTGTCTGGTTACTAACATTCTTCAAAATATCATATTTTGTGTTCAACATCTAAAGTCATACAGGTTTGGAACAACTTGAGCACAAATAGATAATGACAAAATAAAAGCTGGATTTGACATTTGACAATCATGACTTGGAGTCTGTGGAGACAGCCATAGATATTAGTGTTGTAATTTTACAGTTGTACTATAATTTTAGTTTTTCTTGATTTACTTTTTAGTGAGATCACAGTATTAAAACACATTTTCTGTAGTAGTATTATAATGCAAACATGGAGCCTTTTTTTATTTTGTTTTAATGCAAAATTCACGCTATTTAAAAAAAAAAAAAAATTTTTTGCCCATTTCAGTTGGTGTCATAAAACTATTGAGCTAAACCAGTAGTAGTACTGTCAGTGTCATGTAAACATGGGTGAAGATGCAAAAAGAGGAATGGATGAACAAAATCAATTGAGTCATTTAAGTTGGTTCACTAGCAAAAACCAGATCAGATTAAAAGAGTCATTTATTTTTAAATTTCAACATTGCTTGGGAGTTGAATGATTCACAAATAATCAATCAATTGATTTGGTCAGAATCTCAAGCCATGTATTGTCAGTCATTTGATTTAGATCAGAACCTCAAGCCTCATAGGAGCTAGGAGCATGAATCATGAATCATCTGATTTGGACTGGTTTTGCAAAAAGTTTATTTTATTTTTTTTCTCCCCTCAAACAGTAAAAAACATTTTTAACAATCATTTAAGCTGTAATGATTAATTTAGACTCCTGGTGCCTTTTCAAGTGATTAACGAGCAAAAAACAGCTCAAATTTGAATGATTTGTGATTTGCAAACCACACTCCAAGTCTTGATCAGAAATGATGATTTGCAAATTATTATTCAGATTGGGACTTTGGCCACATGTTGTGAATCATGTTTAGATTGGAACTTTGCTTATTGTGAATCATTTGATTCAGGTTGGGACTTCGGAGCTGTTTCATGAATCTTTTTTATTATTTTTTTTATTTCCTCAAACAGTAGAAAAAACATCAAACTGAAAGTGAGATCTCTGATTGAAGTCCTTTTAAAATAAAAAGTAAAAAAATAGTGGTTAAAGTTCTTGAAAGTCCTGGAATTTTATTTTGCAGTACCTGTACGAACCCTGTTAAACAAGTATCCATTTTTTTTCAAATGTGCTTTTAGAATTTAACATGGCAGATATTATTCTCTTTAAACTCTTTTGTTGTTACTTTTAGTACCTACTACTGTTCTTGCTTGATTTTTTTTTTTTTTTTTTTTTTTTCCTTTCCTTTTTAACCAGAGTGAAGTAACAAATTGAATTTAATGTCTCCTAATAAGTTAATTTCATTGAATTTGTCTTGCAGGGAAAATCACGATCAAGAGAAACCTCCGTTAAACAGTCTAACAGACAACACAGTCGCCATGGAGGTGACGTAGCCCCGCCCCCTAAAGCGTTCACACACCTCCTCTCAATCGAGGCGTCTCCTTTAGGTGCTATGCATCGTAGCGACGCTGTTTCCATGGCAGCCGTTGGGACTTAATTGCAATGCTCATCTTTTTGTTTTTTCCAAAATTTTGTTACTGTTAAGATATCAACATCTGTAAATTATGAAATGGAAAATATTCTATGTACATACATATTTGTAATACACCCCCTTGTATATAACATTACTTGAATACAGAAATTGTTCATTTGTGATGTTTTGCACTTGGGAAAAAAAATCAGAAAAAAACTGCGATTTTCGTAGTGTGCGTGCAGTTTGTGCGTGTGTGTGTCGGAGATTGTGAATGTTCAAGTGTTTGTGAGATTGTATCTGAATGTATGTGTCACATGCATGGTGCAAAACCTGCTGTTTTATCTATTTATTGTGAGGTGTTTACAGTTTTTTGTTTTCCCCCCTTTAAATTTTTTTTTTTTTTAAATACACTGTAACCTCCTGGGTTTCTGTGCAGTGTGAGTGTGTGTGTGTGTGTGTGTGTGTGTGTGTGTGTGTGTGTGTGTGAGTGTGAGTGTGTGTGTGTGTGTGTGTGTGTGTATGTATGTAGCTAAAGCAGTTGTATGTGAACATCTCTTGTTGGAAAAAGCAGCAGGGGTTCATCTGTCTGTCTATGTCTCTCTCTCTTTCTCTCTCTCTCTCATGTGGCTGCTCCCACTCCACTCAAGCACTATTTTATTTTTATTTTTTTTTAAATCAATGCTGCTTTTGTATGATTTCCGAGTCTTTTTCTTTTTCTGGAATCTGAGAGGCCCTTTTTCATTTGGGGGTTTGTGAAACTTAAATGGGTTTATTTTTATTACCTCTGTTTTGATGACTGATTGTACGTCCCCTGTGTTAAGGAGCGAGTCTGTTATTTGTGTGTAACAGTAGTTCATAAGGGAGAGGACTACAGTGACATCTCAGTATGTTTCTTTATCATCAACATCATCATCATTCCACTTTATATGAAAATAAGGAAAACGAACAAAAAAGGGACGTTTTGTTTCCTGTAAGACTTCATGGTGGCGCCCGTCCTGTGGGGCCAGCATGAGCTCTCTTCTGTGAAGAGGACGGTACCTCACAAGGCTACTCGTAGTTGTTGTTTGTATGTACCACAATCTGAATGCCCGTTCCAATGGCATCATCTATCTTTGAGGTGTTTTTTTTAGTCCCACCTGGAAGAATGAATAAAAAAAAAAACAAAAAAAAACTTATATGACAAAAAATGTTTAATAAACCCAGGGCATTAAGTGTTTGACCAGCACAACTCTTGTCTGTGTCGTTTGTCTGGGATGTGTGGAGGGAAAATGCATTCTAGTCTCCGCCTAAGAAATTTGCTTGTTAAAAGAAGTATTTGTAGTGAAGATGATTTCAGTCATATCAGTAATTTAGGAAAGCGGTTTTGCTTTTCAGACAGTGAAAGTTATGAAAAAAAAAACTATGATTTCAGTATTTCCAATTGGAGATTGTTTTTCCACACAAGTTTGAAAATGCCACTTTATGCTGCTTAGTAAAGGATTTGGAAGGTGACTAATGTATGGTTTATGACAGGACAATATTTGGTTGAGATACAGCTATTTGAAAATCTGGAATCTGAGGGTGCAAAAAAAAAAAAAAATCAAAATATTGAGAATCACTTTTTAAGTTGTCCAAATTAAGTTCTTAGCAATGCATATTACTAATCAAAAATTAAGTTTTGATATATTTACTGTCGAAAATTTACAAAATATCTTCATTGAACATGATCTTTACTTAACATCCTAATGATTTTTAGGATAAAATAATATATAATTTTGATCAATATAATGTATTTTTGGCTATTGCTACAAATATACCAGTGTGACTTATGACTGGTTTTGTGGTCCAGGGTCACATTTATTATTGATAAATGAGGCTTTATGTCCCAGTGCCACAATAAACCATGTCAGTACAATTTTTAAGCAAGAGGATGTAGTTTTTATTAACACTGAACAACAAAATCCCATAAATCTATAAAACACAAATACAGAATCAGAAAATATATTATAGTAAAAAAAAAACCTATAATATTTAAGAAGGGGTTAAAAATGACAATATAATTCATTGCATTTTGTAATTTTGTGTTAACATGCTGATATGAATATATGTTACATTGTTTTAATGAGGAGACGCTGATCCAAACGGCGCTCTGATTCATCATCCACAGGATGCAGTGTAACTGACACCATTATATTTATTCCAAGTTCTTGATCTGTAGCTTAGTTTCCAAACAATGGCCTTATAAATGGAGACAGGTGTCATCAAATCAATGTTGAAATTTGTCTAGTAATTTATATAGCATTTATTCTTATGATTCTAATAATGAAAAGAAATATATTATATATATATACATATATATATAAAAGCATATAAGCATATACTGTATATATAAAAATAGGTAAGAAAGAGATGGTTCTTTAAAGATCCGTTGACTGAATGGTTCTTTGTGCACAGGTTATGAACTGACCAGGACTGTACAATGTACAATCAATATTAGCTTGCTAAATACTAAATACATGCAACTGAAAGACATGCATACACAAAAACCTGTACATTAAAATATATCAACATGTCCACTTACGGTCTTAAAATCTCCATAGAAAAGCCCCCTGCATTCAGATGAATCTTCACAGTCTCCCTGCAGTCATTCATATGTGAACACTGCTTACCTCCTTTGCATCTGTAGCTTTATAACAAAACAAACAGACATATCCTGAAATTTGTTTTATGGGAGGATCTTAAGGAACATAATAGGTGCCCAAGACCTACAATTTTTCACCCGGTTTCACAGACAAGGCTTGAACCTAGTCCTAGACTAAAATGTAAGTCTGAGCTGTTTCATCTGAAAGAAATTTGCCCTGACTGATCTTAAAACATGTCAGAGCCTTTGTTTTGTCTCAAGATCCACACCAGTAATGTTTTTTTCTAAAGTATTATAATAAATTACTTAAATGTCCTAATTGAGCTATAACTAAATCCTGGATTAGACTAAACCCTGTCTGTGAAACCGGCCTTTATGAAAGAAAAAAAATACTTGTTAAATGTTAAGTAATATATCATGAGGTTTTTAAATTAGAAACAACCTAATTCTTCCAAACTAGAACAAAATGTAAAATCCAAAAATACAAGCTATTTATAAAACAGTACAAACCCTTCAATTGTCAGTGCACAGTCTGGTCTTATCTGTGACTTCTGGAAAACCCTGATTGCCTCCTCCGGTATCCAACCATGTATCCTACAGTTCGCAGACATTCAGACATCCATACAGTCAATGTATATATGTATTTACTGTTTACATAGTATTACAATTTACAGTGTATTCTTTGTTGTGTCTTGTACTACAGGCTTGTACACATTTCCCTGATGAGGACCGATGTGCTTTCACAAGTCAATTGACCATATGCAAGGATTACTTCCTTGTTTTAGATAAGCCAGCTCAGTCATTTCCGGTGAGCTGTACTGTACTGTAATAGGAGTGTCCTTTGCTTGTTTTCTCTACATAATCCATTTACAACTCGAAGAAATTATTTGTTTGTCTAAGAGGACCAAACGTCTATATATACCATTTCAAGAATGACAAATGCGAATGTAAAAAATTACGTGAGCAAATCCGCTAAATATGCGGGAGTCATTTGATATAATTGACAGTAATAACCGAATGAAACACAAGCCGATGTCAAAAAAAGAGCTTAGTCTTAAATGATTCAGACTAAATTCAGAGTAACAAAACTACAGCAGTAACAAGTTTGTGATGTTTGAATTATTTATAATATTAAAATATTTAAAATTCATACTGATTCTTACTGAATGCATTATTTGATTTTTATATCATTAATATTTACCTTATTTAATTTGTAGTAAATTATATATAAGTATTTAAATAATTCACCTTTATAGGCTGTTTGTGTCTGAGCTTATTTATTATTTATTTTAATGACTTTCTGCATTTGCTATACTATATACTGAAGTATGGTAAAAGTACTAAAATTTGTTATACCAGTAATTTTATGATAAATCGAAAAACAAGACATGAAAAAACTATGGGAGTTGAAATAGCAGCTGCAGCCAATGAGTGATCCTCTTCTGCCATCTTCTGGTTATAAGGGTAAATCATCTTAAAAAGTCTTTGTTTTCTGTGAAAAAGCATTTTTATGTCGTCTTTGTGAATGAAAAGTGAATCTTTGAAGTGAATTTTACTGCACAGTTGTAGAGTTGAAAAATAATAAAGGCATTACAATATTACAAGATGTTAAAAATGTGTTCATGACTATGAAGGCAAGTTATTGATTATCAAGAATACTATTAAGGTATTGTTGAAGAGAAGCATGTCTAGCTTGCTAATATAAGATTAAACAGTTAAGACAGTGTTTAGCTGTCAGCATTTAAATGTACAACTACGTCTAGGTACTCTCCTGGGATTACCAGGCTCAGAATTTAAATTATATGCTGTTAAATAATGTGAAACTGAATGTACATGCCACTATCATTATTTACGATGTTGCAATTACTATTTTCTCAGTTTCTGATAAGAACAAGGCAGGAGAGCAGTCTCAAGAGTCTCCACCTATTCAATTCAATTCAAATTAATTAGAATTTTATATATAGTACATATAAAATGAGCTACACCGGAAAGTTAGGAGCTGGCTTATCATTATGCCTAAATTCTAAAGAATGCTCCGTGCGTATGGTCAGTTGTTAAGGAAATGTTATTTAACCTTTTTTGTTACCTTATTCCAAGATCATTTGTCTCAGATACTTCAATCTTCTTTTAGCTAAAGCACATAAAAATTTAAAAATCTGTTTTACTTTTTTATATCCTTATTTTTACCTATTGTGATGCACAAACTTGTAGGTGAGCAAACGGTGTGTATAAAATCATTGTCAAGAGGTAACGTATTGAATTTAGCCAAAACATAGTTCATAATGGGCAAAAGGCACAGGTGATTTAATGATGAGTTCATCTCTTACCTGAGTTCAGTTAGACTGGGGCAGTTCTTGCTGAGGGAGACAATCTGAATAGCCCAACTCTCAGTCAGACTGTGCACACGCAGTTCCATCTTCTTCAGTCCAGACAAACAAGAGATGTAAAACATTAGCACTTCTATGTTCTCTGTTTGAAGAGCTCGGAAGATATTTGTCCAGTCAATGTTAATTAGATGAGACTGTAGAGAAGTGAGACTGATGAATGATAAACATTTATTTTCTATGCATGGTTCTATGTAGATCCTAAAAACAAACAGAGTTAGCACCAAATTAGTGATTTTTTTTTTTTTTTACATTTTTTTGTTATTTGCATCATTAAAAGAGTGTTTAATAAAATCCAAGGTACAGCAAAAAGTAAAAGTAAAATATAGTGCTATATACCATGCTGCTGTAAAGTATGTTAACCCCAGTGCAATTATATATATTTTCTATAATATATGACACTAAAGGTTTATATTTACAGTTCATATATTTATTCAGTCCATATATTTATTTACGATAAATCAAATGTTAAGTCACAAATCTATATCTACTATTGCTGAAGGTTTATTTCCTGTATGACAGATTTTAGACAGGCCAGTATACTAAAAAAAAAAAAAAAAACAATTTTCTATAAAACAAAATTATTAATTAGCAGTAAATAGCAAGTTAATAAAAATGTTAAGCATGAACACAAGAAATATTTGTCTTTTTTTTTTTTTTTTTTTACCTGAACAGTTCTTGACTGATTGACGTGATATGAAGGTTAAGAACAGAAGAAGTATTGCCATAAACCGACAGAATCTCAACACTGAAAATAAAGGAACAGAAAGAAAAGGAATAAAAGTAAAAAAAAATGAAAGGGCATTGTGAATTTGAGCCTTTTACTTTGAGTCTGGTATATTAAAGACATTACCAATTTGTCTGTCCTTTCATGACAGCATGAATCAGATCCACAAGCTCAGAATCTTTTTGAAGTTCTGGTGTCAACCTTCAAAATCAAATCAAAGATAACAAGCTATGAAAGTTTCTGAATAGAAATGTAATGTAGTCTGTAGAGATGTTTGAGTAGTATGTTGCAAATGCATGCATTGCAAATGTATACTATATAATAACTATAGCATACATGTATATAATATTCTAATAACTAAATGGAGTCAGCTAAACAGTAAAAAACAAAAAAATGTGCCCTTTACCAGTGTTTGTTCTCATACAAATATATAAAAAGTCAGCATCCAGGTAAGTAAGAGATTATTATGTACCTCAACTGCTTACTGTTTACATTCACTGAGGGTTTGTTTTGGAGTACTCACCTTAAACTCTCAAATTTGTGGAGTACAGGAAGAATCATAGACTGCTTTTCAATTGTTAACTGGCAGCAATGGAGGGTCAGTTCTTTCATCCACTGACAGCACTGACAACAGTACAGCAAGGCCCAGCAGTCTGTTCTTCGTAGAGGAGCATAAAAAACAAAAATGCTTCCCTTTCCATTTAAAATTTCATTTACAAAGCTTTCTTCATGGAGCTCATAGAGACAGTGAAGAATGAGAAGAGAATCATACTTTTTAAAAAGCCATTCTTTCAGATGGTTCTGCGTTGTTGGATGAACAAACACACCATATTTCCTCTCAAGTGTGTCTCTAACATCCTCATTCAAAAGGCCAAAAAGAAACTGCATTACAGCTGCATCACGTGATTCATGGTAATGGGAACGTAGTTTTGTGAGTTTCTCCTTAAACGTCTTGCTGTCGAGTGAGATGTAATACAGAGCGGTGAAGAACTCCTGAAAACTGAGATGCATGAAACTGAACATGGTCTCATGATGGATTCTCCTCTTAAACAGGAACTTGCACAGGAATGGATTGCTAGCAGGGTCTGGAACAGTTTCATAAACCATTTTTCATCAAACAGGACTTGTTCTTCCAGTATCCCTCTCTCTGCCAGCTGACCCAGACTCCTCAGGAGCCTCGAGACAGACTGACTCAAACCCTGGCAGTGATGCTCCAGCAGAGTGGACACAAAGTCAACATAGATGGAGGTGGTGGTTTCCAGTCCACTTGTTACATCTGCACCATCACTGAACCTCTCTCGCAAACCGTGCAGATGATCCAGCAGATGACAGGGATGGAGCAGGTGGTGATGAGTGTTTCATTTGCTCTCACACATTCATATGCTTTTCTGAAAAGTTCCTCATTCTGAAAAAACTTCTGGAAGTACTCCTCCACACTCTTCTCAGAGAAGCCCATAATCTCTGTGAAACGCTGAGGTCCTTTGAGCAGTTTACCCAGTGTGTCTGTAGCTGTAGATCTGGTGGTGACCAGCAGGAAGGACTCTGGCAGGATGTGACCCTTCAGCAGGGCACAAAGAGTGACCTCAGGTGGGGCTTTTTGAAGTGGATCAGTATGTGCTGACATGTCATAAATGTCCTGTGTGAGTTTCAGCTCATCAAATCCATCAATAATGAAAAGCACCTTCTCTGGTGACTGCTGTAGTATCTGTGAGATCTCATCTGATGTTAAACTGCAGCTGTAGCTCAAGATCTCCACCAAACTCTTTCTGCCAGAAATGCGATTTATTTCTTTACACTTTAGGTGGAACACAATATCAAACCGCTCTTTGTAGAGTTTATCAGATGCCCAGTCCATCATGATCTTCTGCACAGTGAAGGATTTTCCATTCCCAGAATTTACCCTGCAGTATAACAGCACTAGGACTGATCCCATGGTGATCTACATTAAACAGAGAGTTCACATGGACAGATTCATCACTGCTCTTGGAGCTGAGGACCTGCTGGAAGTCCTCTCCACTGGAGCGAAGCTCTTCTTCTCTCTCTTTTTGATCTCTATGTTTCTGAAGGATCAGAGGTTGTGTGAAGCGCTCAGACAGCAGCACTTGTTCACCAGGCAGAGAGTTATACTCAGTCACATACTGATACTCACTGCAGATCTGCTTCTTATATTTAAGTATCACTGATCTCATTGCTGCAGAAATAAAATTGCAAATATTAAAATCTTTAGGAACAAATTCTGACTTTTAATACAATAAAAAATCAGAGCAAACTATAAATAGCTGGTAAATTAAAGGTGGAAGGTATGACATTCAAAACGTTACTATTAAATTCATTAGTCACCTGAGGTTTGTGTTTTTTCACATGATGTGCGATACCCAGTGAAACCTGCAGAACATCAGACACATTTACAAAACAGATTTTCAGTAGCTAAATCTATAACAAATATAAAACTATATTTAGTACAACTGTATTAGCAAATATATAATATACATATTTAAAATACAGTTTACAGCACTGGTATTCAACAATATTAACAGAAAACATATAGTTAATTTTGTCAGCTTCTGTCTACATTAAAAAAATCTTACCAGGTGCATTATGTATGATGTGTACATTGCCTGCTATAGTATTGTTAGTGAATACAGGTTCTGTAACATTGCTTCCACTCCGAGCTGCAGTATTGACATTTATCCCAGCATGAGATCTGGAAATGTTCTGGTTAGTGCGAAACTCTAGGTAACAAAGGAAAAAATGTAGGTAATATAATGCAATCTAAAATGTAACATAAATACATAATTACATTTGCTCTTCAGCTGTACATTAACTTTTTGCTTAAATTTAAGTTAAGCCAAATCTTTGTGTTCTTCAGCTGTTATTTTTCTCGTACTTTTACTTCACATAATAAAATGTTAAAGATTAAGTTCTCTAGTTCTGACTGATAAAATCATGTTACCCAAAACCATGAGAGAAAATGTTTAGAAAAAGTTATACATACTGCCAAAAAAGTCCATTTTAGTTCATTTTCTGCAAGAATAGAAATACACACATTAAATAGGCCCCATTATAAAATAAAATCACATAGTAAGTCCAACTTTAAAGAAAATGCATAAAGCTTTTGACAGGTTAGACGCCACACAGAATTTTAAAAGGATTAAATTGAAGCTGTGATGGATCTTTACAATGGCTCGCACTCCCTGGTGAAAAAAACAGCATATGCTGGTAGGTATGTTTTGATGCTGGGATACTGGTTGGGTATGTTTTGTGCTGGTTTAAACTGGTCCTGGTTTATTCTGGTCATGTTGCTGGTCAAGGACCAGCATAAACCAGTTAAGGACCAACTTAAACCAGCACCAAAACAAACAGACACCAAAGCTGTTTTTTCACCAGGGCTAATCACGTAACTTTTTTTTCCCCTAAAAAGACTCTTTAAACAACAGTAACGTTAGTCTACAACTTCTATCCCTCACAGCTCTCGTTTTCATTACTGTCAAAAATTACATATAGTGCTACCCTGACTGAGGTCTATTGCATTTACCAGCAGAATGCATTTTTAGAATAGGTTTTGGGACGTTACCTTATTTTCACAGGGAATAAAGTGAGAATGAGGCAGACTGAATAATCAAACTTTGCTTCCGTGATCATGCAGGTTCGAGGGGCATATCACATAGTGACGTAGAGAACGTTTGTCTGAATGAGAACTGGACACTGATGTGTTTTCGTAGAACAGATGATGGCAGCATAATACAATATAATAATACTGAATCAAAACAGTAGGCTTAAAAACATGAACAATACACTTCTCCCTTTTCATGCTTTGTTTTGCTGTGTCGAAGTCAAAGTCAACTGATTTTGATTCATCTCTTTGTTCTGTTCACGAAATGACTCTCAGTTAAGCAGAAGGGCAGGAGTTAAACAGGAGGAGGTCAATGAGTCGTGAGTATGAATCCTTATAATCAGTGTTGGGAAGGTTACTTTGGAAATGTAATAGGTTACAGATTACAAGTTACTTGATTTAAAATGTAATAAGTAGTGTAACTTTTCAATTACTTTATTAAAGTAATGTAACATTACTTTTAATTACTTTTTGATTACGTTTCTAACTTTCTAATATTTTCAACTGTTAATCATTTTGAAACATTTAAACCAGGCAGAGTTAACCCTACAGTAGCATTCAACACTGATTACTGTCAGACTTTCAAAATCCTTTATCACTTGAATTAAAATTATAATAAGTAAGGGATAATATACATCTTTAAGGGATAATATACATTGCGATAACAACTGGCTGAATGTACATTGTCTCACTTATTGCACAGCTGCTTGATAGATTATTTAGATGTTTTGTGGCAAAATTATTAGACACGAAACACTGATCCGAGTTGAAAAATTTGAACGCAAAGCTTCCATGAAGAAATCAGTTGCTAGCAAACGGCAAGTTCAAACTAGACATTTTAGGGATACAGTGCAGTCATACCACTTTTCTTGCATAACATTTCACCACATAAATAATTAGGTATTAGTACTAGTTTGTTAGTTGTCTTATAATCCATTACACTGTGCACAAAAAAAAAAAATGGCAGCAGCTGCGTTTGTATGAAACAATAGAGCGAGTCCATGATACCAGGATGACAGAATTAAGAAATTGTCCACATAATATTGAATTAAGCTTTAATATTTTATTTAACCAAACGCAAAGCTTCCACCACGAAAAATGATCAAGCATATAGCACTGACTTAAGTTAGTGAAAAAAAGAGAATGAGCTGTAATCATTTAATTTAAAGCACAGCCACCACAAAAGACTTTTTTTTTTTTTTTTTTTTTTTTAGGAGGAGAGAGGGGAGCAGGATTGGCAAAGGACCTCGAGAGGAATCGTTTTCGGGTCACTGAGCAAAAAGTTACATATATGTCACAACAAGATCATAACATAAATAACATCATAACAAGAAATAGTTTAATAGCTACTGGTTTTGAAATCAAATGTTTGCATAGTTATGACAGAAACACTAGCATCTAACAATGGGAAAAAACAATCTTTAAAAATAACGTATATGCATAAACACAAATAGGAAATAAAACAGTTATCGAATAAGCATGTGTCCTATTCTGTGTCCTAAAGTCCTGAAACATTGGTGTCTCATTTTAGAGCAGTCAATGCAATTTAAAAGAAGTCAGTTGAATATGGCAGATGATGGGGTGTGAAAAAAAATTCAGATGTAATACTTTGTAATTGGCATTTTTAAAAGTAACTGTAATTTTTACATATTCTTTCTCAGTAACTGTAACTAATTACAATTACATTTATTTTGTAATTAAATTAGGAGGAGGGCAATAACTAGTTACTCCCCAACACTGCTCATAATACAGATCATTTGAACAAAGTTATAAAAAAACGCTGAGTTGTTCAAAATAAAAACACAGGAGCAACATTTAAGGCGGTGAAAGTGATCACAACAAAGTTTTAAACCAGCAACAATACTTTTATAGTATTAAATCTTGCTTCGCCTGTTTTCCTAGGAGTAAATAGGTCTGCAATCGATCAGCTGTGTTGTTCTAGCTAACAGACACACAAAGATATATTAAACATGCAAAAAAGTGACAGACGATTTGAAATAAAAATGTCTACAGGCAAGAGTAGCTAATAAATCCAGATTTTTTTATGTGCTGTCACTGTAATTTACGAATTAGCAATAATAACAAAATTCTTTAGACCTTTAGGCAAGGTGCCACTCTGAAGACACATTTGGAGTTATTTATTTTTTTTACCAAAAAAAAAAAAAGACCTCTTTAACAGCTTCAACAGTTTTAGTTTACATCAGGCATGAGCTTCTCGATCTGCTCAAGGTGATGAGTGCAGCAGTCAGAGTATTTGTTGCATCTGAGTCTTCACAGAAAAAATGTTACGAGAATAAAGTCGAAATGTTACGAGAATAAAGTCGAAATGTTACGAGAATAAACTCGTAATACGAGATTAAAATCGTAGTATTTTGAGAAATAATGTCAAAATTATGAAAATAAAGTCGTATTTTACGTGAATGTATTGTACGCTTCCACCCACAACACAAACCGACTGAAGCAACCATTAATTGCAATGCCGTACGGCTTGAGTTTATCATATGAATATGCCACAATGCGGTGAGACCCCGGCTGAAGTACTGAGCGCGCCGGTGTTCAACTCCTTCAGGATCGATTGCTTTATTTGATCATCATCCTCATAAGCCGTTTTTCCACTGTCGTGCCGAACGGTTCTTAGAACGCTGTCCGTCTCCGTTGGGATGCACATCCCCTCAGCATTTGTTGGTAACCTTATACCTGTCGTCACCTTTTGTTTATTTTATTTTTTGCGTTGTTTGTAGTTGTGTCCTTTTTTCTGTTATTTAACAAAGTCCCAAAAACAGAAATATCTGATCATATCTCTGTTTATATTACAATTGCGTTACCAAGGCAACGACTGACACATTTGTATTTACATTCCAAAGAGTTCCGTTATCAGCACCACAGTGGGAAATGAAACCGTATCCGTGCTGACTGGCCCGGATCGGCACGGAACGGAACGGTTAAGCGAAGAGAACGGTTCGGCCCGATAGTGGAAAAGCGGCTAAAGTCTCTTGAGAAACAACATATCCTCTTCAAATAGCACACAGATGTAACCACCGATATCCGTGGAGTCGACCACTGGTCGCCATTTCAGGGAATAAAGTGAGAATGAGGCAGACTGAATAATCAAACTTTGCTTCCGTGATCATGCAGGTTCGAGGGGCATATCACATAGTGACGTAGAGAACGTTTGTCTGAATGAGAACTGGACACTGATGTGTTTTCGTAGAACAGATGATGGCAGCATAATACAATATATAATACTGAATCAAAACAGTAGGCTTAAAAACATGAACAATACACTTCTCCCTTTTCATGCTTTGTTTTGCTGTGTCGAAGTCAAAGTCAACTGATTTTGATTCATCTCTTTGTTCTGTTCACGAAATGACTCTCAGTTAAGCAGAAGGGCAGGAGTTAAACAGGAGGAGGTCAATGAGTCGTGAGTATGAATCCTTATAATCAGTGTTGGGAAGGTTACTTTGGAAATGTAATAGGTTACAGATTACAAGTTACTTGATTTAAAATGTAATAAGTAGTGTAACTTTTCAATTACTTTATTAAAGTAATGTAACATTACTTTTAATTACTTTTTGATTACGTTTCTAACTTTCTAATATTTTCAACTGTTAATCATTTTGAAACATTTAAACCAGGCAGAGTTAACCCTACAGTAGCATTCAACACTGATTACTGTCAGACTTTCAAAATCCTTTATCACTTGAATTAAAATTATAATAAGTAAGGGATAATATACATCTTTAAGGGATAATATACATTGCGATAACAACTGGCTGAATGTACATTGTCTCACTTATTGCACAGCTGCTTGATAGATTATTTAGATGTTTTGTGGCAAAATTATTAGACACGAAACACTGATCCGAGTTGAAAAATTTGAACGCAAAGCTTCCATGAAGAAATCAGTTGCTAGCAAACGGCAAGTTCAAACTAGACATTTTAGGGATACAGTGCAGTCATACCACTTTTCTTGCATAACATTTCACCACATAAATAATTAGGTATTAGTACTAGTTTGTTAGTTGTCTTATAATCCATTACACTGTACAAAAAAAAAAAATGGCAGCAGCTGCGTTTGTATGAAACAATAGAGCGAGTCCATGATACCAGGATGACAGAATTAAGAAATTGTCCACATAATATTGAATTAAGCTTTAATATTTTATTAGCTAACCAAACGCAAAGCTTCCACCACGAAAAATGATCAAGCATATAGCACTGACTTAAGTTGCCCCGAGTCTGCGCCATATGTCACAACAAGATCATAACATAAATAACATCATAACAAGAAATAGTTTAATAGCTACTGGTTTTGAAATCAAATGTTTGCATAGTTATGACAGAAACACTAGCATCTAACAATGCCTTAATAAAACAATCTTTAAAAAAAACAGAATATGCATAAACACAAAAAGACTCTTTAAACAACAGTAACGTTAGCCTACAACTTCTATCCCTCACAGCTTTCCTTTTCATTACTGTCAAAAAGTACCTGAAACATTGACTAAGGTCTATTCATTTACCAGCAGATGCATTTTTAGAATAAGTTCAGGGACGTTATGTTATTGTCAAAGGGAATAAAGTGAGAATGAGGCAGACTGAATAATCTAACTTTGCTTCCGTGATCATGCAGGTTCATTTTTTCCCATAGTGACGTAGAGAACGTTTGTCTGAATGAGAACTGGACACTGTGTTTGCGTAGGGCAGATGATGGCAGCATAATACAATATAATACTGAATTCATCTTTGATTCATCATTTTGTTCTGCTCACGAAATGACTCTCAGTTAAGCAGAAGGGCAGGAGGAGGGCAATGAGTCGTGAGTATAATCCTTATAATACAGATCATTTGAACAAAGTAAAAAAAAACGCTGAGTTGTTCAAAATAAAAAACACAGGAGCAACATTTAAGGCGGTGAAAGTGATCACAACAAAGTCGATTCATTTTTAAACCAGCAACAATACTTTTATAGTATTAAATCTTGCTTCGCCTGTTTTCCTAGGAGTAAATAGGTCTGCAGTGATCAGCCGTGTTGTTCTAGCTAACAGAAACACAAAGATATATTATAATTACAGTCAGACATTAAATAAAACATGCAAAAAAGTGACAGACGATTTGAAATAAAAATGTCTACAGGCAAGAGTAGCTAATAAATCCAGATTTTTTTTAATGTTTTGTCACTGTAATTTACGAATTAGCAATAATAACAAAATTCTTTAGACCTTTAGGGAAGGATGCCACTCTGAAGACACATTTGGAGTTATTTATTTTTTTTACCAAAAAAAAAAAAAGACCTCTTTAACAGCTTCAACAGTTTTAGTTTACATCAGGCATGAGCTTCTCGATCTGCTCAAGGTGATGAGTGCAGCAGTCAGAGTATTTGTTGCATCTGAGTCTTCACAGAAATGACAGCATAATGACACAGATAATAGATACATTAAAAAATTATATGTCAGAACTCCTCATATTTGGTCAAGTGTGAATCAAAAGCTGCTGGATGCATTATTATGTGAGATCACACCACAGAAGTCTTTATGGGAAAGAACATTAGAGAACACGCATATTTTCATACAAAAAGTAAATAGTATTTCAATATTTCACATTCATCAAGCACTCATCCACAGCTGTCCGTAACACTAGTAGATTATTTAGAACTTACACAACATATGACTACAAGTAAACATATGCAATAACAACATCAAATTGCAAACAAACAAATTCACAATGCACTCAGGACGTTTAGCGGATTCCTTCAGTAACTTGATCCAACCTCTAAGACCAGGTAGACACTCAGAACCATCAGAGCCCTTTGAACCAGCATCAAAACTAGAAAACAGAGATGATACTGTGAGAATCATAAGATAAGGTTAACATGTTTAATTCTACACTACCTGTTACAAACAGCTGACAAAGGATCAAATCTGAAAAACAGTTTTAAAGTTCAGTTGCACTTCACTTATATTCTTCCAGGTATTTCAGCACTTACAGTCACAACATTCTCAGTTTTGTTTTAAATTCCTGAGCAGTCAGACATTGCAATGCTTGTATCAACAATGTGAGATCAATAGCCAAGTTCTTGCTGTTTATTGTGGTAAAGCAGTGGTGCAGAAATTACACACTTGTTCGGTATCAGTATAAGCTCTTACACCTTAAAAAAGTTTTCAGACAATCAGACTGAAAATCATTAAAAGGTTCTTGCTAATTATTTGTAACGAATAAGTGAAAAATATTACTATATTATTTTAATATATACATAGTAATCAACGCCATGCCAATCATTTTTAATGATTTGTAGATCATTTTAATTGTTCAATTCAAAACAGAAAGATTTATCGCATTCACAAAGTTTATCACAAATTTATGGCAGTCAGCATGGAGGTGATGTCGCCCCACCTCTTCAATCATTCACACACTTCCTCTCAATCGAGGTGTCTCCTTTAGGAGCTATGCATCATAGCGACTTTCATTCAAGTAATATTTTTAAATTAATTTTTTTTTTTTTTTGCTGCATTTGTATGATTTATGAGTCTTTTTTGTTCTGGAATCTGAGAGGCCCTTTTCATTTGTGGTTTGTGAAAATTAAAATGGGTTTATTTTTATTACATTTAATTGCCATTCCAATGGCATCATCTATCTTTGATTTTTTTTTTGTGCCACCTGGAAGAATGAATAATAAAAAAAACTTATATGACAAAAAATGTTTAATAAGCCCAAGGCATTAAATGTTTGACCAGCACAACTCTTGTCTGTGTGTCATTTCTCAAATTTTCTTTAAAAAAATACAAGTCTTTGTCTTTCATCCAGGCAGTTTCATGCAGAATTTAACTTATGAAGCTGTGGACCAAAGTTCCTCACAACAACAACAACAACAAAAAACTATGTTGCTTGAACTATGCTGACATATGATTTCAGAAGGTTTTTCACATATGGAAGATTTTTTTTTTTCATTTCATTTTTCATTTTGGAGCTTGACAGACCCAGCTCTCTTTCCAAATATGTGCAAAAGAATATTCTTTTATAAAATAATTATTTGTGAAACAAACAGCCATTTTTGGATAAGTTGTTCCTTGAAACGGTAATTAATGTAAATCAATAAACATCTACAGACACTTTCGCTTTAATGTTTTATTAAACATTCATATAAACTTGTAGGCAAAACCAAACTATACCAAACATTATATTTTGAATGTATATTCAGAGGAAAACTTCTCCCAAGGTTTTCTTCTCAATCATCCAATGTCAAATTAATCTTCTGCATCACAACATAATTAGGCTAATAACTTACAGGCTAATTACAAGTCCATTTTTTTCTTTTTGTATATAAACAGTACACTCACATAGTCACACAATATATACATTTAAGCAAATCTCAGCTGCTTGATTGTTTGTATCCTCAAATGTCAACTATTATCACCAGCTCTAAACTACCAAAATTAAGCATTAACATTATGAAACTTTTTAAAGATGATTTGAAACAATATGTATTGTGAAAAAGTTAAATACAAATAAATTGACTCAACAACTACTACAATACAACACCTAACTGCATTTTATATACATTAGGGTTATGTCTTCATCTCCATCCACAGCTCTAGGTAAAGATGCTGCTTTTCCAGTTTTCTCCTACATATCAAGCTGTACCATTATTTTTAAAACAAGGCCCTTAAAAATGGAGAGAGAAAAGAGATAAAACACATGATAAAACATGATCTTACAGTTCTCATTGTTATTGATGCATTCATTTGTGTTAATCATAGTCTTTACTTACTTTCGTAAAGTCTCCATAGAAAAGCCCCTGGAACTCAAATGAATTATCACCTCCTGGTTGCAGTTAAGTTGACAGTTCTCCTTCACGTGTGCATTTTTGAGACTGTTTATTGCATATAAACCTTCATAACCAGAAAGCACAAAGCACAGCATCACTGCAGATTCAACAACAAACCTGGCATCTGCTTAATAGAATTTGTGTTAGAAACAGACCAAAATGTAAGTTCCTATTCTTGGCTAATAAACTAATGTCTGAATAACAATTCTGAAACTTATGTTTTTTTCCCCACACAAATTATTATGTAACTTCATAAGATTTAAAATATACTGCAGAAGTCACAAAGACATCTTTCATGGTGTTTTGAATTTTGAAGCTTATAAACTCTAGTCTTGATTAAACTGCATGGAAAAGACAGACTAGCACATTTACTGATGCAAAAAGTATGATGATAAACCAATACATACCCCTGAACTTTCATACTGCAGGCAGGTCTTGTGCATGACCTCTGCAAGATCTTGATTCCCTCCTCCAGTAAAAAGTCAGCATCTACACTGTAAAAAATAAAAAACACAATTTGTTGAGTCAGCTTAAAATAATTTGTTACTCTGCTGTCTTAAAAGTTTAAGTTCACTCAACTAAAATAAGTTTAGTCAACTTGAAATGTTAAGTTGTAACAACTTAGATATTTGTGTTTGCTAAACTTAACAGATGGGTAAGTAACCCAGCTGCCTTAAAATTTTAAGTCGATTCAACTCAAATATCTAAGTTGTCACTTAGTATAATTTAACATTTCAAGTTGAATAAACTTTTTTTGAGTTGACTGAACTTAAAATTTTAAGGCAGCCAGGTTACAAATTATTTTAAGTTGACTCAACAAATTGTTTTTTACAGTGTACCCTAGTTTGATGATCTAGATTTTAGGAACTGATACACTTAATGTTTTGCTTCTCACACATTCATTTGAACAATTCCATGACAGTTCAAATGGATGTTACCAACAACATATCTTCTGAGGTGTTCCACAGAAGAAAAGTTACACAGGTTTGGAATGTAGTTTGATGTTTAGAGAAATGTTCACTGAATTTTGATTTTCTGGTGGACTACCTTAAAAAATGACCTACTACACAATAGTTCCTAACAACAGACAAATGTATGGAGACACAGGACAGAAGGTGGTTTCAGATCTTTTCCTTACTTGAGTTCTGTTAGACTGAGGCAGTTCTGGATGATTTGGAGGGTCCAAACAGACCATTGTTTTGTCAAGCAGTCTACTCTTATTTCTATTTTTTTCAGTTTATAGAAATAGAGCATATACATTAATGCATCTGAATCCTTTTGGTGATTTATCTGGAAAAGTTTGGTCCAGTCGATGTTGATGAGCTCTGAGTGTGGCAAAGTGAGACTGAGTGATCGCAAAGATGCTGCAGGGTCTTTATACCGTGAAGTTCCTATGCTGATACTATAAAAAATAAAACAAAATTGGTATCAGTAAAGCAACAGATGTGCATTGAGTCTGATTATGTTGTTATGTGTCTATAAATCAACAACTAGTCGTTTAGAACTTCTGATTTTTATATTATGATTAACTGATGGTTAATGATTTTTTTTGCATCATGGTTTGCATCATTAACAGTAAACAAATAAGCTGAAAGTGAAAAACAACTTCATTGTTTGATCTGTTTTGAGTTGCCAATTTAGTTGCATTACTTTCACCATAATAATAATCTGAAGGTATTAGGTTGGAGAACAAACATGCCAGACAAATATGAGATATCTACATGTGTACAGGTAAAACTATTATGCCATCATGAAGGTGATTATATGATCATCATCAGAAAAGGCTATTTGATTAACAGGAAAAACAAAAACAATTAAATTTTTCTACACCTGAACAGCTGTTTAGTGATTGACAGATCAAGTATATTGAGTAAGGCGGCACCACTGCCTCTCCAAGATGTGACATGAACTCTGCAAAGCACAGAAAAAAAGTCCATTGAAGGATGATAGTATGTGTCATATTTTGAGTCAGTGGTATTAATACTAATAATAATTAAAAAACTTACTCCTCTGAGTTTAGTGTCTGTCCTCTTGTGAGGGCACCCAGCAGTTTAACAAGATTAATGTCTGATGGATCATCTAGAAGCAAACTTAAAAATCAAATACAGAATATTACTGTACATACTAAATAAGTTACATTTTCAATAACAAAAAAAATAACAATGTAACGATACATTTATATGTATTTGTAATGTCATAAAAGATTTATCTTAATATTATTTAATGATAATTCCGAAAATTGTAAGACTTTTATTTTACATTTGGAATACTGGGGCCAGTTGCATAAACTTAGCCTCTATGTTAAGACAGTGTCTTAAGAACTATTTTGACCAACTAGCAGTTAACTAAGGGGTAATCAATCATGTATTTTGGATTCAACTTAGACTCATCTAAGTTTTTGTGTAACCGAATTTTACAAATTTTGACCAGTCTTATAGAAAGAAATTGGATGACTAACTTTTAAGACTAGTCTAAACCTTTTATGCAACTGGCCCCTGGAGAAACAGATAAAAATAAACAGCCAGTGGTGGTCACAGCAGCGTCGCTAGGGCTAATCATTCGGGGCTCGAGCCCCGAAAGTTTTTACTCCAGCCCCGAATGATTTTTTGTAGGGACCTATGATTTCCTTGGAATTTGACAATGTTTGAATTATTTAATCAAAAGTTGGTCATTAAACTTAAATCAAGTAGCGATATGGACTGGTATCTGTAAATATTATGCCGCAAAAGAGTATTTAAATATGAATCCTGCATGTTCTGCGTGTCTTTTTATGAATGAACGTGTAGAAAACGAAAACATCTGTAGAAAACGGTTTCGTTTTCTACAGATGTAATACTGACACGCGCAGTCATTTCTGCGTCTGCCGTTTCACTAAATAAGGGCATAAACACGTTAACAACATCTGAGAGTCACTTCATGAGCATTTCACTGTTTCATTTGAGTAAAACAAGTGTCAAATATATACACAGAAATTTAAAGATATTCACGGCAAGTTGGCAACCCGTCAAAATAAAAGTTCAGTTTAACTTTATTAATCATTCAGTATAATGTACGTGCCTATTACTACTACTACTATTAATTAATAAAAATACTTTTTTTCCCCACACAATATTTCTTTCACGTTTAACATTTTAATAGTAAATCCCCTTTATTTGCCGAAAATAAAATATAATTTTCTTTAAAACATCAATTAAATCAATATTTTAAACCTTCATCTGATAACCAGAAAAATACACAACACAGAATTCCATAAGGCTATTGTAAAAATAAATAAAAGTTTTTTTTATGCATTCAAATAAACAGATATGCTAAAACATATTTGGTAACAATAAAACGTAAGGTGAAAAAAAAATTAAACCTAGTTCCTAAACATATAATATTTCTTAACTTTTGATAAATTCACAGTAAATTGTATAAGATTCATGGTTTTAATTAATTACACATAATTAAATACATTTTGATTAATAAAGGTAAATTTGACCATTAAAAAGAAGACCAGAAAAATGAAAACAGAATTTAAAAAATATATAATAAAACAGAATTTGGGGAAAAAATAGGGCCCTATTTTTGCATGCAACTATATGTTTGTTACAGTTATAAATACATTTTCAAATGTATTATTTTATTTGTCTAACATATTTTTGTAATGCTATAATTTTGTTATTGTTGCTTTGATATGTTTGCTATTTGCAGTGATTACTATTTACTATTGTTAATAGTGTGACAAGGTCTTTAACACCCAGTTTAATGCCCCCGGACCCACACCTAGAAGGATCCAGGTTCAACCACTTGTGTCTAACAAAATCTTATGTGAGCATGATGTGAGCTCCTACCAACTACCACTAGCCCCTGATGTTTTGGCACCAGCCCCGGATGTTTTAAAATCCTAGAAACGCCCCTCGGTGGTCATATCACAAAAAAGGAAGACAGGGTAAGAATATCATTGCATTATCAATATAGGATCTGTTTTGCACCAAAGAACTTACTTTAAATATTTAAACTTGTGGAGTGCAGGCAGAATCATCATTAACTTTTCAGATGTTAATGTGGAATATCGGAGATCCAACTCCACGATGCTCTGACAGCACTGGGAGCAGTACAGCAGGGCCCAGCAGTCTGTTCTTCTGAGGAATGCACCATATGTATCAAACTTACACAAGGATTCCATAGCTTCTTTCACAAAGTCATCTTCATGAAGTTCATAAAGACAGTGAAGAAGAAAAAGAGCTTCTCTTTCATACAAAATTTGATAACGAAACTTTCCTAAAATCCATTTTTTCAGACAAGCCTGTGCATTTGGGTGAACAGACAGACCATGTTTCTTCATAAGTGTGTGTCTCACAGCCTTATTCAAGAGACCAAATACAAATTGCCACACAGCTTCAAAATGACAAAAAGGAGTGGAAATTAGCTGTGTAAGTTTTCCCTGGAACTCTTCTTCATCCAGAAGGAGATAGTAGAGAGCAATGAAGAACTCCTGAAAGCTGAGATGCATGAAACTGAACATCGTCTCCTGGTGGCTTCTTCTCTTAAAGAGGAACTTGCACAGGAATGGGCTGTCTGAAACAGTTTCATGCACGCTTTTCTCATCAAACAGGACTTGTTGTTCCAGCATCCCTCTCTCTGCCAGCTGACCCAGACTCCTCAGCAGGGTCGAGACAGGCTGACTCAAACCCTGGCAGTGATGCTCCAGTAGAGTGGACACAAAGTCAACATAGATGGAGGTGGTGGTTTCCAGTCCGCTCGTTACATCTGCACCATCACTGAACCTCTCTCGCAAAACTGTGCAGATGATCCAGCAGATGACAGGGATGGAGCAAGTGGTGAAGAGTGTTTCATTTGTTTTCACAAATGTATAAGCCTTCCTGAAAAGTTCCTTATTTTGAAAAAACTTCTGGAAGTACTCCTCCACCCCCTTCTCTGAGAAACCCATAATCTCAGAGAAGCGCTGAGGTCCTTTGAGTAGGTGGCTCAGTTTGTCTGCAGCTGTAGATCTGGTGGTGACCAGGAGGACGGATTCTAGCAGGATTCGACCCTTCAGGAGCGCACAAAGAGTAACTTCTGGTGGAGCTCTCTGAAGCAGATCAGTGTTTAGTGTCATGTAAGAAATGTACTGTGAGAGTTTCAACTCATCAAATCCATCAATAATGAAAAGCACCTTCTCTGGTGACTGCTGTAGTATCTGTGAGATCTCATCTGATGTTAAACTGCAGCTGTAGCTCAAGATCTCCACCAAACTCTTTCTGTCATAAATGCGGTTTATTTCTTTACACTTTAGGTGGAACACAATATCAAACTGCTCTTTGTAGAGTTTATCAGATGCCCAGTCCATCATGATCTTCTGCACAGTGAAGGATTTCCCATTGCCTGAATTTCCCTGCAGTATAACAGCACTAGGACTGATCCCATGGCCATCTGGGTTGAACAGAGAGTTCAGATGGACAGATTCATCACTGCTCCTAGAGCTGAGGACCTGTTGGAAGTCCTCTCCCCTAGAGCGGAGCTCTTCTTCTCTTTCTTTTCGATCTCTATATTTCTGAATAATCAGAGGTTGTGTGAAGCGCTCAGACAGCAGCACACGTTCACCAGGTAGAGAGTTATACTCAGTCACATACTGATACTCACTGCAGATCTGCTTCTTATATTTGAGAATTACTGAGCTGATTTCTGAAGAAATAGTCAGTATTTTCAAATTACAATACTGTAAGAAATTTAAAAGTAGGCAGTAATAAGTGTAATACTTAAATCGTAATACAATAAAATTCATCAGTCACCTGATGTTTGTGTTTTTTCAAAGTGTGTGTGATACTCAGTGAAACCTGCAAGACATTAGACACACCTGCTCTGAATACTAAGAATTTTGACATTTCATATAGATTTCATATACAGTACGCAGCATATGTACACCATCTCTAAACAAATATGAAAATATCATATTTTCTTAATGATCACTAAGGCAAGTCATGGAAAGATGGAAAACATTAAAGGAGAAGTCCACTTCCAGAACAAAAATTTACAAATAATTTACTCACCCCCTTGTCATTCAAGATGTTCATGTCTTTCTTTCTTCAGTCGATAAGAAATTATGTTTCTTGAGGAAAACATTCATGAATTTTTCTCCATATAGTGGACTTCAATGGTGCCCCCAAGTTTGAACTTCCAAAATGCAGTTTAAATGCAGCTTCAGGGTCTAATCTAGCAAAACGATCAGTCATTTTCAAAACAAATTGACAATTTAAATACTTTTTAACCTCAAACGCTCATCTTGTCTAAGTCTGTGTGAATCAAAAAACAATCAGAGAAAAAGTCCCATCATTTTCCCTGACCCCGTGTTTACAAAAGTGAACATGCAGAGAAGATCAAACGCCCTTTAAAAAAAAAGATAAGGCAGTGATGTAGGGTGTTTTTCACGCTGAAGAAGAAAACGAGACAGGAGTTTTTTGGCATACCCTAACTGTATTGACCTGGAGTACACAGACTATGCATGCACATTGCAGAGACAAGACAAGATGAGCATTTGAGGATAAAAAGTAAATGAATTGTTAATTTGTTTCAAAAATGACCCATCAGTTTCGCTAGATAAGACCCTTCTTCCTCAGCTAGGATAGTTAAAAGCCCTTTGAAGCTGCATTTAAACTTCAGGGCCCCACTGAAGTCCACTATATGGAGAAAAATTCGGGAATGTTTTTACTCAAGAAACATAATTTCTTATTGACTGAAGAAAGAAACGCATGAACATCTTGGATGACAAGGGGGTGAGTAAATTATATGTAAATTTTTGTTCTGGAAGGGAACTTCTCTTTTAAACATACTTAATGAAAGGTGGCAAACAGATTAAATACACACTTAATTAAAATATATATCATTAATATCTGTAAAATAAGTAAATTAGCCAATTTTGAAGGGTTGTAGAAATTAGTACTCCCTTGATTAAATTCAGTAAACATGTAAAATTCTGGTTTGAATCACTTTTATGATTTTCTGAGGTCAAAGACTCATTTGTGGGGGCCCTGGAATATTTCCTCATAAGGGGGCCTTGGGGGTAAAAAGGTTAAGAACCATGTAAGCCTCAGGAAATACACTGTATTTTAATGTCATTTTTTAATCCTTTCCCCAACTACACTAAGAGACTAAGAGAGAGTTAGAGAACCATTAAAGGGGTCCTACAATGCTTTTTCACTTTTTCCATTTTAGTCAGTGTGTGGTGTGTATATTTGGGCATAAAAAAGATCTACAAAGTTACAAATCTCAAAGTCCATTCCAAAAGGAGATTTGTCAAGGGGTGTGGAAGTACTGAAACACCATCTAAGCTGTTCGCTAATTGCGATGCACTGGGACAGCTAACCAATCACAACCAGTGCTGGCCTGTAGGTTTGCGGGGCCCTAGGCAAGATAATGAAAATGGACCCCACTTTGGACAACTTTAAAGGTGATTTTCTCAATATTTAGATTTTTTTGCATCCTCAGATTTTATATATTCAAATAGTTGTATCTCTGCCAAATATTGTCCTAACCTAACAAAGGAAAGCTTATTTATCCAGCTTTCAAATTGTGTATAAATCTCAATTTCGAAAAATTTACCCTTATGACTGATTTTGTGGTCCATGGTCACATATTGTATAAAATATATTTTCTTCTTTATAAACGAAGATTTTAAAATATATGAAAATCTTTTTGTCAAGGGTAAAATGTTGATGGTACCAAATACCCCAGGAGATCTATCGCCACATCCTCAAATCAATGCTGTTTTGTGGGCTAAAGGAGGTCCTACAGGTTATTAGATAGCTGGTCATAAGGTAACCCTGATACCACACGTACATCACAGCGACGTCAATTTTATGCCTGCAATTACATTTGCAAGATGTATTTTTTAGTGTTTGCTTATCTGCAATACGTCTATAGGACATTTCCTATCAGAAAATGTTTTATTTATAATGTATGTAAAACTGACATCTTGTAGACATCAGATGTTTGTACACAGCAGATGCTTTCCAGATCAAGCAATCTTTAATAGACATCTTGCAGATGTATGTGTGCTATCTGGGAATGGCTCATCGGTGCACGTTTCCAGACTGTTTAGTGAGGCTCAGAGGTGGCTAAAATGCATTTAACATACATGAATATAGAAATATTAAATTAATGAAATAACTAAAATTATCCTAAAAAATGAAACTGGAACTGCCAGTAGGTTGCGGCAGGTCACCAGCTGCCCAAAAGTGTTTTTCAACCCTGGTCCTGGGTGCCCCCCAATACTGCATGTTTTGAGTGTCGCCGTAATCAAACACACCTGATTTGACTCATGAGCCAATTTCCAAAAAAAAAAAAAAAAAAAAAAAATCTAAGCAGTTGCATCATTTTATCACTTTGTTAAGAAAATGTATTTTCATGAATAATTTTGACATGGTTCTCTGGTAATTGATCAAGTACACTTCCTTAAACATTATATTGCGAAATAACTCTATTGTGTCTTCTAAGTGAAGAGTAATTGCTTAATTTGTTAAGTTTCAGTGGGGGCGTACTTATTCATGCTGAGTACTGTATATTTCATTTACTTCATATATGTATGCTTGACTTGTAATAGGGGAAAAATTATCACTGTCAATATTATCATCAACAATGAATATATAAACATTTTCCTTACCAGGTGCATTATGTATGATGTGGACATTGCCTGCTATTTTACTGCTAATGAGTGCAGGTGCTGTAACATGGCTTCCACTCCGAGCTTCAGTCCTGACATTTGGTCCAGCATTTCCAGTTATTTCTTTGTTACTGCGAAACTCTAGAAATGGAAAATACTTGCTTGTATTGCTTGTATTGACATTATTGTGTTTCTAATGTAAAACATAATCAACAGTGTTGGGGGTAAAGCATTACAAGTAACGCAAGTTATGTAATATTATTACTTTTTCCAAGTAACTAGTAAAGTAACGCATTACTTTTTAATTGACAAGAAAATATCTGTTACTTTTTTCAAATAAATAATGCCAGTTACTTTCCCCCCATTTATTGATTAAAAGCTCTCCTTTCCCCATGTTGAGAGAAATCGGGAGTAAGATGTTAATTCTAGAATAAATGTGAACATGCGTTAATTCATCTCACTCACAAAAAGCAGATTCAGCATTCCTCAAAATGAATAAAAACTCTGAAATTCAACTCAGAATATGACGCAACCCTGCAATAATTAAATATGTTAAATAATACATATATCCTTTATGTATTTAATCCCATTTTATTAATCAATGTCTTTGCTGCCGACCTTTGATGATCCAATTCAACCATACTAATTATCAAAAATTACTTGATATTTTTTTCTGCTGCGGTCTACTGTACAGACTTGAATTTTACTTTTCTCAAAGCCTGAGGCTTTTGGTGTGAAAAGGCTTTTACATTTGCCAAAAAGAGAACTTTTTATATTAAAAACAAACAAGCAAGCCCTGCCCAGATTTAAAAAGTAACGCAAAAGTAAAGTAACTAAGTAACAGAATTAGTTACTTTTTTTAGGGAGTAACTCAATATTGTAATGCATTACTTTTAAAAGTAACTTTCCCTAACACTGATAATCAACATAAGCACCTATAGTATTTGATATTCACTAACTATACAAGCTTTGTATACAGGGGAGGATCAGAAAATCTTAAATCTTTTGAGAGTATAGCCTTGTCTTCTCTGTGAAACCATGTTACAACCAAAACCAATAAATACGTTTTAAGAAAACTGCAAGTTTGACTTACTTTTACAACAGTGTTGGAACATTCTCTGCAAGAAAAGAAATACAACAATTAAAGAATTAAATAGGTATATTTTACATGAACAATGAACATGCTACTGCAAACAATAGTAATAATAATATTTTAGTAGTAACACAGTGAAAGCAAGGAAACATCAGTTAAACCATACATTTTTATGCTAATAAGAAATATATATATATATAAGTTACCTGATCCTTCTAATAATTTTAATCCTGTAGGTCCAAGTTATGTGGTTGATGTTCCATATGCCTGCTTACATAAACAACTAATATTAATGCTGAAAGTTTATACACCTGCTTTCCCTCAGGCAGACAGTATAGTAACTTCAGTTTACAGGAACTGTAAAACCATAAGTTATAGAAACATGAAAAACAGGTTGTACCTGAAAAAAGACATTCAAATGTGAAACAACACAGCATTCTTTTAGTGCATGTCATTCTTAACTGACGGCAAACAGAACACTTAACTCTAAGAAAGTTTATTCTACACTTCTTCATTCTTCCACCAGTGATTTATATTGCATACATATATAGTCTCTGTAATTTCACACAGTTGTTATATTGAGTAGGGGTGTGCCATATCATTTGTCCACAATAATTCCATGGTATAAATGTTTACAAAAAAAAAAAAAGTGTCATCTCAAAATATCAGTGATATAGCGACGTGATGACGAATGGCACATTAATGTTCCCTAGTGCGAACAACACCATCACCTGGGAGTATAATTCAAATTAATGGCTTTTTCTTGGGTAACAAAGGCTGAATCAGAGAAATATAGATTAGACATTATCTGTTTGAACACTCCTACTCCTATTAGTAATATCCGTATTTGGTTGTTTCTATAATACCATGTATTATTCCTGTATAGTTACTCTAAATAAAGAAAAGAAAAGAAAAGACTCCAAGATCACATATGGGCCTTGCTTGTATTGTTTACTCTGAACAACTGCCTGCACACTCCCACAGGACCAACAGCCAATTAACGTTTAACATTTATATCAGCATACACAGGAGCTGATAATATTACAATAATGTTGCTTTATTCAGGTATGTACAGAACCATGGGGATTAAAAAAAAAGTACTTTTAGAATGAGCAAGCATGGGAGCGGCCATCTTATAGCAGAAGTCAATTACCTCTGTCTAATAACTAAGACTGGGAAGTATGTGATCGTGAGGTATGCCAATGGCCGATGCAGTACCTCTGAGCAGAAGGAGAACTGTGTGTGACAAACATCTAGTCAACCCTCTTGACCAACCTGAAATACAGCAATCTTAAACATGTCCAGCTCTAGACCCCTCCTCTCCTCCAGCTTTCAGAAAAAAATAAATGGTACGTGAAACAAATATGATTCATTATAGTTTAGTATAATGTAAATGTTTTTCAGTAATTTGTTTAGTAATTATATAGTAAAATCACACACACACTACTCTATGCAGTAAAATGAAACAATAAATAAATAAGTAAAGACAACATTACATGAACCTGAACACAGACATAAGCTATACACTACCAGTACAAAATATTTGAACAGTAAGATTTTTAATGTTTATAAAAGTCTTTTTTTTAAAGTCTCCTCTGCACACCCATGCCTGCATTTATTTTATCCAAAGTACATCAAAAGCAGTAATATTGTGAAATATTTTTACTATTTAAAATAACTGCTTTCTATTGTAATATTTTTTTAAAATGTAATATATTCCTGTGATCAAAGCTACATTTTTACCATCATTACTCCAGTCTTCAGTATCACATGATCCTTCCACCTTCAGAAATTATTCTAATATGCTGATTTTCTGTTAAATTATTATTATTATTATTATTTTTTTACTATTACAGTTTTTCTGAAATGCTAAAACACATTTTTTGAAACCATCACTCATTTTCTCAAAACCTTAAACACAAATCCAAATATTGGATGACTCTTCTGGCAAAATCAAACAATCGCTTCAAAACCATTTCACCTTTACTCAAATCAAACAAGGCTTTCTAATCATACACACATTAGTCAATACTGTATGCACTACAGATCATTCATTAGACACTACATGTATTATTTAGCAATATAGTTTTTCACAGTTGCTAAAACACTAAACCCGATTCTCTAAACCAAATTCTCAATAGTCTTTACTTATTTATTTATTGTTTCATTTTACTGCATAGAGTAGTGTGTGTGTGATTTTACTATATAATTACTAAACAAATTACTGAAAAACATTTACATTATACTAAACTATAATGAATCATATTTGTTTCACGTACCATTTATTTTTTTCTGAAAGCTGGAGGAGAGGAGGGGTCTAGAGCTGGACATGTTTAAGATTGCTGTATTTCAGGTTGGTCAAGAGGGTTGACTAGACCAATTTGTCAAATAAATCACTCTTTCTGCAAAACCTTAAGCAAGTTTTTTAATTCAAGAAAGCAAAAGTTAAGCACAACTGCAACACAACAGTCATTGTTAACACACAGTGATTCAAAATAATCCTTCACACTTGTTTCGAAATATTTAAATATACAAAATATACAATATATATATATATATATATATATATACACACACACACATAGACAGATACATATGTGTGTGTATTTTTCCTCTTTTTTTTTTTTTGGTATATTCACTAAACTTAGGTGTGATTTCTTTGGAGTGTATGTTTTTTGAGTGTGTGTATGTTTATGTATCTTTTTAAATGCTAAATAGTCACTATATACAGTAAACACTCCTTTTTTTGTAACTACATGCACTGGACACGGTGTTCTCCTTTTTTTGATGAATGATCTGTAGTGCATACAGTATTAACGAATATGTGTATGATCTGAAAGCTTTGTTTGATTTTGAGTAAAGATGAAATGGTTTCGAAGCGATTGTTTGATTTTGCCAGAAGAGTCAGGGGTTCTGTGAATTTAGTTTGAATATTTAGATTTGTGTTTAAGGTTTTGCGAAAATGAGTGATGGTTTTAAAAAAAATGTTTTTTTGGCATTCCAGAAAAACTGTAGAAAAGATACATAAACATACATGGACTCAGAAAACATACACACACTCCAAAGAAATCACACCTAAGTTTGGTGAATATACCAAAAAAAAGAACAAATACACACACGTATGTATCTGCGTGTATGTGCGTGTGTACATATATATGTATTTTTCCTTTTTTTGGTATATACACCAAACGTAGGTATAATTTCTTGCTTAGGTGTGATTACTATATATATATATATATATATCTGTGTGTGTGCATATATATGAAGAGTTCAGATGCAAAACCAGCTAAAAGCCATCTCGGTCAAAAGTGAGATATATATATATATATATATATATATATCTTTATTGTCACCACCAGATGCAGTTTTAAGAATTCTACTCATGAAAGCTGTGGAACAAAACTTTTTCAAACAATGCTTGGCAAGGGATAGTTCACCCAAAAATGAAAGTTCTCATAATTTACTAATTCTAAATTATATGACTTGCTTTTTTATGTGGAACATTAACAAGATTGATTCAAATCATTAAATTCAGTTTACAGCATTGAAAGATTAATTTGGAAATGCTAGAAATATCTTGTGTTTTATAAATTGTACAGGTTTGGCACGAGGTGATGGGGAGTAAATAATGAAATTTGGTTTCGTTTTTATTGTTTATGGCTATTTAATGAACATCTTATACTTTGGTGAGCTGACAACTAAGGCAACTACTGGAATTGTGATTTGAACTAAAGAATTGGAACAATCTGATTCCTGCATGAATTCACTGCTCTAAACTGAATCAAATGATTTGCTGAATAATTCAGACTTGAGCAAACTGATAATCTATAAATTAAACATTGCTTTTCGCATGAAAATTCCAAATAGAGCTAGGGCGAATGTCTTCAGATTATTCACTGCATATGGCTGCAGAAGAAGGCAAGTCATATTCACCATTTTTATACAATTAAATTTTGGAGATTTCAAATGGGAAAAAAATGACCAGCATATGCAAAAAGAAAGAAAGAGTCATACAAGCTCGAATTGATGTAAGAACTCACAGACATCACAGTTTGCTTTGCTTTTATGTTTATTGCATTTTCATACATATTTGGAGGAGGTTGTGAAGTTCTGTTACAGTACTACTAAATTAAAACAAATTACAGATTTAAAATAAGAAAGAAGATAACTGCAATCAAGTGTTCCTAAAAAAAAAAAAAGCTTTATCTGTTGAACAGCATTTTAAAAATCAGTTCAATTCAGTGTTTAGTACAATGATAAGAACATACTATTTTCATACAATTTATTCATATTCTTAAACCCATCCACCACTTAAGGAACAGCTGCCACTCCCACAGTTTACTCCTGTAAACTTAAGCTGTACCTTTAGTTCCCAAACAAGGGCCTAAAACATAATAACATAATAGAACATAATAAAAACATAATAGAGAGATATGTAATTTAAAAAGTAAAAATTCACACTGCACACAATGATCACAGGCATCCTACTGTACTGAAAAACATACATTTAAATATAATGTTCAAATGAAATTTTTCTAAATCAAAAAAAAATCAATATCTAGTTTTTCTGCCTGGAGCCACAGTTCTCATTATTTATGACGTTTCATCAAGATTCTTCTGTTAATCTCATTCAGTCATAACTTACCTTCGCAATATCTCCTCCGAAAAGCCCTGATAACTTAGATAAATCTTCACCTCCTGATGATCACAGCCACATTTCCAGTTCCCCCATGGCGAGCAATTTTGGGACACACTATTACATTTGAACCTTCATAACAAAGCAGAAAGCACAGCATCAATACAGTGTCTTCAACATGTTCAACAAACCAGACCTCTTTTTTTATGGATAACAACCTAAGTCATTACAAAGTAATTTGTGTGAAAAACAGACCAAAATGCAATTCATTATTCGTTATTAGGAGATCTATGGTGAATGTCAAGAGAAAATAAATTTGATAATTTTCAACATTTTGGTTTGGTTTGTTTCTTGTACAAAGCTACAGTGTAATTTCAGAAGACTTGGATTGTTCCACACAAGTTATATGAACAACATTTATTATGCTTTTATTGTGTTTTTTGTTTGTTTCTTTTGAAGCTTTAAAAGCTATAATCTCTCATTTACATTTAGTGATTCCTCTTAGGCTTGTATCCAAAGTGACTTGAACATTACCCAAGGGACAATAATACTCAATATCACAATGCCAGTAAATATCTTTTTTTGTGCTCCACAAACAAAAGAGTCATAAGTTTGTCTGTAAATGATGACAGAATTATCATTTTTGGGTGAAATGATCATTTACTTTGGTTCTGAGAGGTTTGAGAAATATTAGAATTGTATAATGATAAACCAATACAAACCCATCAAA
Organism: Labeo rohita; assembly: GCF_022985175.1. Taxonomy (NCBI): domain Eukaryota; kingdom Metazoa; phylum Chordata; class Actinopteri; order Cypriniformes; family Cyprinidae; genus Labeo; species Labeo rohita. The sequence continues at coordinate 54,029 of NW_026128055.1, read as the reverse complement.
TGTCACAATGCAGTCTGGCCTTGTGCATGACCTCTGCAAGATCTTAATGCCCTCCTCCAAAAACAAATTAACATGTACCCTGAAGTACACAAAGACACACAAATAAAATCATTTAGATTTTAGAAGATAATATTGCTATACGTCAGAGTTTTCTTTCCACACATTCATTTGAACATTTTAACAGCTTATGCACTATAGTGTACTATAGATGGATTATTTTATTTTATTTCATGTCTGCTAGATATGAAAGAGCATTGCAAAATAAAATGACAATGGTTCTTTTAATGTAGCGTTTTTGAACAACTGTGGTGTGCAGCTTCACAGGTGAGTGACTGGTAAGTGTGAACAGTGTGTAAACTTCCTATTAAAGGCACAGCAACAAAAAAGACATGGACTAACATGGACTAAACAGAAGGTTATTTCAATTTCAGATTTCTTACACAAGTTCTGTTAGACTGGGGCAGTTCTGGATGATTTGGAGGGTCCAAACAGACCACATCTCAGTAAGGTAGTCCAATTTTATTTCCATTTTTTTCAGCTTAGAGAAAGAATGGACAGCAGACATTACTGTATCTGAATCTTTTTCATGAAACATCTGAAAAAGGTTTGTGTAGTCGATGTTGGTTAGCTCTGAGTGTGGAAAGGTGAGATTCTGTATTTTTAAAGATGCCCCAGGGTCATCAGTATCTATTTTGATCCTGTGAAAAAAATGTAGCAATTTAAGCAGCAGATATATGCTATATGATAAATTGGACTTTGTTGCTGTGAGTCTGTAAATCAACATCCATCAACCAATAAACATGCCAGACAAATGTGAGATATTTGCCTGGCTAATGACTTATTTGCCAGGCAAAGGCCTATACCTATGTACAGGTATGACTTATTATATTATCGTTATTGAACAAGGTAATGATATGATTAGTTATTAAAAACATAATCAGCATAAAATTTTCTCTGGTTATTATGAGAAAAGGCAATTTAATGAACAAAATACAACATTTAACTTTTTCTTCACCTGCATAGCCCTTCACTGATTGACAGATTAAGTGATCTGACAGAACAACATCCATGCTTAATTCGGTGGGGATCGACATCAACACTACAAATCAAAGCACAGAAAAAAAGCTAAAAATTGATTTGAGCTAAAAGTCAAATAGGAAACCACAATGAAGGCTGAAATGCATAAACATATTTTGTCAGTGGTATAAAAACATTACTGCTGTGAGCTCAAGCACTGTCCTCTCATGAGAGCAATGATCAGTTTAACAACATCAGAGTCTGATGGATCTTCTGGAGTCAACCTTCAAAATCAAAATGAAATCAGAATATGACTACAGACAAAATAGGTTATATGTGCAATAACAAACAAAAAAGTTACTACATATTTCAAATAAATTTACAAAACATGAATTTGCATATAGATACATTTAAATAGACTTTAAATAAAATCATTTACAGCTGTTATGCATAAATATTGCAATGTCAGAAAAGTTTAAACTTCTACATTTTGTCATTATCCATTAACAAGACATGAATGGTAACCATCCAGTGGTGGATTGACAATAAAAATACAATTAAATGGATATTAATTAGATCCACTGAGTATCTGTTTTTGCTGAAGCACTTACCATAATTTCTTAAACTTGGGGAGTGCAGGCAGAATCATAGACAACTTTTCAGGTGTTAAACTGCAATCAACGAGAATCATTTCTTTGATGCTCTGACAGCACTGAGAGCAGTACAGCAGGGCCCAGCAGTCTGTCCTTCTCAGGAATGAACCATATGCATCAATAATATCCCAGGCTTCCATAACTTCTTTCACAAAGTCGTCTTCATGGAGTTCATAGAGACAATGAAAAGCAAACAGTGTTCTGTTCGCAAGACAAAAATCTGTCGAAATCCATTTTTTCAAATGGGCCTCTGTGTTTGGATGAACAACCAGACCATGTTTATTCCTAAGTGTGCGTCTCACATCCTTATTCAACAGACCAAAAGCAAACTGCACCACAGCTCCAAAACGTGGAGGACTATAATGAGGAGTACAATTTACTGCACCAATGGAAAATAACTCTGTTATTTTCTTCTGGGACTCTTCTTCATCCAGAAGGAGACAGTACAGAGCGGTGAAGAACTCCTGAAAGCTGAGATGCATGAAACTGAACATCGTCTCCTGATGGATTTTTCTCTTAAAGAGGAACTTGCACAGGAATGGATTGCCAGCAGGATCCGAAACGGTTTCATAAACCGTTTTCTTATCAAACAGAACTTGCTGTTCAAGCATCCCTCTCTCTGCCAGCTGACCCAGACTCCTCAGCACGGTCAGGACAGACTGCTTCAAATCCTGGCAGTGATGCTCCAGCAGAGTGGACACAAAGTCAAAGTAGATGGAGGTGGTGGTTTCCAGTCCACTTGTTACATCTGCACCAACTTTAAATCGTTCCTTGATAGTTGTGCAGATGATCCAGCAGATGACAGGGATGGAGCAGGCAGTGAAGAGTGTTTCATTTGGTTTCACAAATGTATAAGCCTTTCTGAAAAGTTCCTCATCCTGAAAGAACTTCTGGAAGTACTCCTCCACCCCCTTCTCAGTGAAGCCCATAATCTCAGAGAAGCGCTGAGGTCCTTTGAGCAGCTGAGTTAACTTATCTGTAGCTGTAGATCTGGTGGTGACCAGCAGGAAGGACTCTGGCAGGATTCGGCCCCTCAGCAGGGTACAAAGTGTGACCTCAGGTGAGGCTTTTTGTAGCAGATCAGTGTGAGGTGACATGTTATTATGGCCCTGTGTGAGTTTCAGCTCATCAAATCCATCAATGATGAAAAGCACCTTCTCTGGTGACTGCTGTAGTATCTGTGAGATCTCATCTGATGTTAAACTGCAGCTGTAGCTCAAGATCTCCACCAAACTCTTTCTGTCAGAAATGCGGTTTATTTCTTTACACTTTAGGTGGAACACAATATCAAACTGCTCTTTGTAGAGTTTATCAGATGCCCAGTCCATCATGATCTTCTGCACAGTGAAGGATTTCCCATTGCCTGAATTACCCTGCAGTATAACAGCACTAGGACTGATCCCATGGTGATCTGGGTTGAACAGAGAGTTCAGATGGACAGATTCATCACTGCTCTTGGAGCTGAGGACCTGCTGGAAGTCCTCTCCACTGGAGCGGAGCTCTTCTTCTCTCTCTTTTTGATCTCTATGTTTCTGAAGGATCAGAGGTTGTGTGAAGCGCTCAGACAGCAGCACTTGTTCACCAGGCAGAGAGTTATACTCAGTCACATACTGATACTCACTGCAGATCCGTGTCTTATGTTTGACAATTAATGATCTTATTGCTGCAAAACCAATATTCACAGTGTCTTTTAGAACAAATCCTGATTTTGCTACAGTAAGAAATTTCAGAGCAGTCAGCAAATTTGCAAGTTGCTAAATCAATACTTGGAAGGTGAGAAATTCAAAACTTTTCAGATCTATCTATTACCTGAGGTTTGTGGTTTTTCAGAGCGTGGGCGATACCCAGTATTTTTTACACCTGTAAAAAATATTTGACAAATTTGCTTTACATGTGGATATAATATAATATTATAATATTATAATAATTATTGTAATATAATTATATAATATATACAAATTATAGATTGTTTGCAGGTAAATCAATTAAAAGAAACATATAACATTAACAAATCTTTACTAGCAGATATGCTATTTTAGTATCTTGCCTGATGACACACATGAAAAGTAAAAGTATCAGAAAAATTATTTTAAACACATTTTTTCTTACCTGGTGCATTATGTATGTTGTAGACATTGCCTTTTATTTTAGTGTTAATAAATGCAGGCATTGTAATATTGCTTCCACGACATGCTGCAGCATTGATGTCTGTCCCAGCGTGAGATCTGGAAATGTCTTTGTTACTGTGAAACTCTAGATGATAAGAGACAATGTTTAGGCACCCTATAATTACTGCCTTTAGCCTGAAATATAAATCAATTATTCTGTACAATAATACAAGCTTTACAGCTGAGTAACAGAGAAAGTTTTTTTCTTAAAAGTACTTTTAGCCTATATTACAATATAAAAATAATACAAGTAATTAGATTGTCACAAGTTCTATCACCTAATTTTTCCCGTAAGAGTAAGTAATATTTGTACATTTTATGGGTGTGGCTTCCCGGTCTCATCTGTGTACAGCTATTTTTTTCCATACAAAACAGCTAATTTTGCTGCTTGGTACTGCCAATTGGTGTGTCTTACCATATTATTTTAGTGTATTATCTTAATTATGAACACACTGGTTTGTAGTACAAACAGTTTTTACTAGCCCTTAGGCTTACTTTCACCTTGAAGAATAAGGTGGATAGTTTTAACTGATGACATCATGTTACACCCAAAACCATGAGAAAATGTTTAGAAAATGCCTGGTTCAACATACTGTCAAAAGAGTCCATTTCAGTTCATTCTCTGCAAAAAAAAGAAAAAAAAAACAAACATATTAAATACATAAATCTAATAATATAGAGAATAAAGTTCAAATTGTATACAGCATAATGTTATAGCAGCATTACATTATTTTCACAAAGAAGAAAGCAAGAAGGATGCAGGTTGAATAGACGACAGACTTCTGCTTCTGTGACGTGCAGGTTCAAGATTCTTGAAACAGTGGCATATCGAACAAGATGTCAGAAGGAGAACTGCGTGTGACAAACATCTAGTCATATCTCTTGACCAACCTGAAATACAGCAATCCTAAACATGTCCAGTTCTAGACCCATCCTATCTTCCACCTTCAAAACAAATGATTCATAATATTTTTGTATAATTTAGGTAGAAATTACCACACTTTTTTTTTTAGTAGTTTTAGCAATTTATATACAGTAAGACCTGCCACTACTCCATGCAGTAAAAAAAAAAAAAAAAATGTTTAAAATAATGTTTCAGAATATATATAGAAAATGACGCAGGTTGGTTAGACGACAGACTGGCGCTGATAATGGAGGTTCGATATTTGCATAACAATGACAAACATATGTCACAAAGTGAACTGCGGGTGAAAAACATCTAGTCATATCTCTTGACCAACTGGAAATACAGCAATCCTAAACATGTCTGGTTCTAGACCCCTCCTCTCCTCCAGATTTCAGAAAAATAATTACACTTGAAATAAATATGATTCATAGTAGTTTAGTAGAATTATTAAAGTTTTTTTTTTAGAAATTTATGTACAGTAACACTGTATATAAATTACTAAACACTCTTTGCTGTAAAATATAATAAAACAAACAAACTAATAAATAAAAAGACAACATTACATGAATCTGAACATGAATATAGACTATAGATATAGTCACTGCTGCAGTGCAATACCTGAAATATACAGTATATAGCCAAATCAAATGGATGTGAAAAAGACAAACTCTTAATACTTGGCATAAATACCTGTTATTTTCTTTACACAACTGTATGCTTATATTTTAGTAAATAAAACAGTATGATTTGAAAAATAACATTAAGTATTATGTTAGCACAATAATGCAAACATGAGTAGATTTCATACGTATTTGTCTACTCCATGCAGTAAAATGAGCCAAAATAAAAAATAAATAAATAAAAATAAACATTAAACAAACCTTGGCAAAGTTTATGTTGGAGGCCCCCATAGACACCCCTCCTCCTTTCAGAATAAATGTATTATAATTTAAATAGGTGCATGTTAAACTGCATTGTTTTGACGTGTCAATGGTGCTTGTACTCTTTTGAACTCAGAATAACCCAGCAAATGATCCACCCAATATTTGGGATAACAAACAGTTTTGTCTAATCCATGCAGTAAAATGAGCCTAAATAAATAAAAACAAATAAACATTAAAGAAACATATATAGTTGCATTTTAAATTGCATTGTTTTGATGCATCAGTGGAGCTTGACTCTTTTGAACTCAGAATAGCAGCAAATGATCTACCCCAAATGCTGATCAACAGAATGAGTCCCAGTTTATTTTTAGAATACACTGCAATCAATAGTTAGCTGCACTTACCAAAATCCAAAATAAAAAAATTGCTGATAATTTACTCACCCCACATGTCAGCCAAGATGTTCATGTCTTTCTTTATTCAGCTGATTAACTTTAGAAATTAAGAAATTAAGCTTTTGAGGAAAACATTCCAGGATTTTTCTCCATATAGTGGACTTTAATGGAGCTCAATGGATTGAAGGTTAAAATTGCAGTTTCAATGCAGCTTTAAAGGGCTCTAAACAATCCCAGCCGAGAAATAAGGGTCTTATATAGCGAAACTATATAAATTGTATATAAATTGTAAATTGTTTTTTTTTAGTCCCACAATGAATTAAAAGACAAACAAACAAACAAAACAAAACAAAACAAAACAAAAAACCTATATGACAAAAAAATATTTAATAAACCCAGGGCATTAAGTGTTTTGACCAGCACAACTCTCTTGTATGTCTGTAATTTCTCAAATATTTTTGAACAAATAAATTTGTTTTACAGTATGTTTTTACAGGTGATGTTTCTATTAATTGTTTTTAGTTATGGATTGCTTAACTTTTTTTTTTGAAAGATTCCTTCAATATTTTTAGTGGGTTGGATCTACAGTCAATGGGTTTTATTTCTTTCTTTATGAGACAGGTTTAATTTTATTATCAAAGTAAATTTTTCCAGATTTTAAAATGTATATTGGTAAATTCAGTGATCCATGGATGAATCAATCATTGTGAACGTGATCACCTGATTATTGAAAATATCAGACACACAAAAAATTCATCATTCTCAAATCAAATATTTTTCTCTTGACATCTGCCCTAGCTCTGTTTTTGAAATTTGAAACTTTAATTTTGGTTTGTTGCTTGAACTATGCTGTCTTATGGCCTCAGATTTAAAGATTTAAATAATGCCAGTTATATTGGACACTTTTTATGCTTTTGTCATTTTGAAGCTCAACAGCCCCAGCCCTCTTTCCATTTATATTAAAAAAGAGTGGCCAGGATATTCTTTAAAAAATCATTATTTGTGAACCACAAAAGAAAGAATCATGCAGGTTTAAAACAACATAAAGCCAATTTTTAGTTTTGGGTGAGCTGTTCCTTGAAGTGGTAGGTAATGCAAATCAAACATTTAAAAGGACTTTAATTTAATGTTTTATTAAACTTTCATACAAGCACATAGGCAAAACCAAACTAGGAATGAAATTTTTTTTATTTAAATAATATTGCAAAATCATTGATAAGATTCTACATCTAAATCTATTAACTGATATTTTATTTTGAATGTATATCCAAAGGAGAACTGGCCCCCTGGTGAAGCCTGGTTTCTCCCAAGGTTTTTCTTCTCCACTATCCAATGTCAAATGAATCCTCTTTATCCCAACATAATTAGGCTAATAACCCCAACTTAAAATTACAATTATATCCTCCTCATTAAATGTCAACTATACTATTACCCAGCTCTAAACTACCAAAAATTAAGCATCAACATCATGAAACAATATGTATTGTGAAAAGAGTTATACAAATAAATTGACTTGTCAATTAGTACATTACAACACCTAACTACATTTTATATACATTTGGGTTATGTTGTCATCTCTTTCCACAGCTCTAAGTCAAGATGCTGCTTTTGTAGCTTTCTCCTAGTTATCATGCCAGTACCATCCATTTCAAAACAAGGGCCTTAAAAATGGAGCAAGAGATAAAAAATTATAAATATATGATCATACACTATTACGCTGAAAAAACTATTAATATACAATGTTCAAATGGAAATCTTGTATAAATCAAAAAAAGTAAATCTTTTGTGTTACTGGCTGATATCATTTTACAGTTTTCATTGTTATTTGTGCATTTATTTGTTAAACCTTAGTTTTTACTTACTTCCGCCATGTCTCCATAGAAAAGCCCAGAGAACTCACATGAATCATCACCATCTGGTTGCAGCTTAGTTCACGGCCCTTATAATCTCTGCATTTTTGAAAGTTTTTATGGCAAACCAACCTTCATAACCAGAAAGCACAAAGCATAGCATCTGCAGAGTCATTAACAAACCTGACATTTGCTTTTAACAGAATAAATGTACTGTTATAACAATAATTTGTGTGAGAACAGACCAAAATTTTGCTATTCACAGGTAATGAACTAATAGATCTTTGGTAATTTAACAAATATAACAAATCTCAAACTTTAGGTTTGTTCCTCAAAAATGTTATTGTGTGACTTCAGAAGACTTGGAATATGCTGCACAAGTTACAGACAACTTTTATGGTGGTTTTGTTTTGAAGGTTAAAAGCTAAACTGCATTGAAAAGACAAACCAGTATATTTATTGGTGCAAAATGTATGATGATAAACCAATACAAACCCGTCAAATCTCATAACACAGGCAGGTCTTGTGCATGACCTTTTCAAGATCTTGATTCCCTCCTCCAGTAAAAAGTCAGCCTCTACCCTAGATGTACAGATAAAATTATCTAGATTTTAGGAACTGATACACATAATACTTTGCTTTTCACACATTCATTTTAACAATTCCATAACAATTTAAATGGATCTTAGCAAGAACATATTTTCTGAGATATGTTAAATAAATAAAATTAATATTTAAAAGCTCTGTGTTCCAAAAAATAAAAGTCATACAGGTTTGGAATGACATTAGATTAAGTAAATGATGACAGAATTTTAATTTTTGGATGGGCCCTTAAAATATGGCCTACCCAGTAGTTCCTAACAACAGACAAATTTATACAGACACGGGACAGAAGGTGGTTTCAGATCTTTTCCTTACTTGAGTTCTGTTAGACTGAGGCAGTTCTGAATGATTTGGAGGGTCCAAACAGACCATCTTTTTGTCAAGCAGTCTACTCTTATTTCCATCTTTTTCAGTTTATAGAAATAGAGAATATACATCAATGCATCAGAATCCCTTTTGGTGAAATGTCTGAAAAAGTTTGGTCCAGTTGATGTTGATGAGCTCTGAGTGTGGCAAAGGTGAGACTGAGTGATTGCAAAGATCCTGCAGGGTCTTTATAGCATGAAGTTTCTATGCAGATACTATAAAAATATAAAACAGAATTGGTATCAATAAAGCAACAAAGGTATATCATAGAATCTGTTTATGTTGTTGTGTGTCTATAAAGCAGCAAGTCCTTGTTTAGAACATGTGATTTTATATTATGATTAAGTGATGGTCTGTTGGGAAACAGTAATTATTTGCATCATTAACAGTCAACAATGAAGCAATATTTTGTTTGATTTGTTCTGAGTTGCCAGTTCAGTTGCATTACTTTTACCATAATAATAAGATAATAAGAACAAACAACCAGATAAATGTAAGAATTTACAGGAAAAGCATAACAACTTTTTATCCACATGAAGGTGATTATATGATTGGTTATTTAAAATTTACTGATTGATCAGAAAAAGTCTCTGGAAAGAAAAGCATAAAAACTTTTTTCACCTGGATAGCTGTTCCTGATTATTATGGGGATGAGACATAAACACTGCAAAGCACAGAAAAAAATGTCTATGAACTAAAATTATGTATAAAATATATATGTATTTTGAGTCAGTGGTATTAAAAATATTACCCCGCTGAGTTCAGTGTCTGTCCTCTCGTCAGAGCACACATTAGCTCAACAAGATCAGAGTCTGATTGATCCATTAGAGGCAAACTTAAAATCAAATCCAGAACATTACTGTACAGACTAATTAATCAAGTTAAGCGGTTAATGACAAACAATAAAAATGTAATGACACATTAAAAATATATAAAATATGTCTTTGTAATTTCAAACAGATTTCAGAGTGAAAAAAATATGTTCAGAGATGTTACACAGAATTATTATTTTGTGATTAGTTTGAGAGTTGTAAGTGTAACTTTTGTTTTATGTCAGGAATACTTGAGAAATAGATTAAAATAAACCAACCAGTGGTGGTGGTATCCCAGGAAAAAAAACAGGAAGACAAAAAGGGTATGAATATTAACATATCTTCAGTGATGGATCTGTTTTAGACCAAAGCACTTACGTTAATTTCTTAAACTTGGGGAGTGCAGGCAGAATCATCATCAACTTTTCAGATGTCAGTATGCAATCAAGAAGATCCAGTTCTTCCATGCACTGACAGCACTGAGAGCAGTACAGCAGAGCCCAGCAGTCTGTTCTTCTAAAGACTGCACCATATGCATTAATCTTATTCCATGATTTCATAGCTTTTATCACAAAGTCCTCTTCATGAAGTTCATAGAGGCAGTGAAAAATAAAAAGTGTTCTATAATTCTGAATATCTCTTTGGAGATCTTCCAAAATCCATTCTTTAAGAAGGGCCTGTGTGTTTGGGTGAACAAACAGACCATGTTTATTCCTAAGCATGTGTCTCACATCCTTATTCAACAGACCAAAAGCAAACTGCACCACAGCTGCAAAACGTGGAGGACTACTTTGATATAGATAAAATTCTGGGGCATGACTGGGATATAACTCTGTTATTTTCTTCTGAGACTCTTCTTTATCCAGAATGAGATAGTAGAGAGCAGTGAAGAACTCTTGAAAGCTGAGATGCATGAAACTAAACATCGTCTCCTGGTGGATTCTTCTCTTAAAGAGAAACTTGCACAGAAATGGATTGGCAGCAGGGTCTGAAATTGTTTCATAAACTGTTTTTCATCCAACAAGACTTGTTGTTCCAGCATCCCTCTCTCTGCCAGCTGACCAAGACTCCTCAGCAGGTTCGGGACAGACTGATTCAAACCCTGGCAGTGATGCTCCAGCAGAGTGAACATAAAGTCAACATAGATGGAGGTGGTGGTTTCCAGTCCACTTGTTACATCTGCACCAAATTCTGAAACGTTCCTTTATAGTTGTGCAGATGATCCAGCAGATGACAGGGATGGAGCAGGTGGTGAAGAGGTTTTCATTTGTCTTCACAAATGTATAAGCCTTCCTGAAGAGTTCATCATTTTGAAAGAACTTCTGGAAGTACTCCTCCACCCCCTTCTCAGAGAAACCCATAATCTCAGTAAAATTTTTAGGCCCTTTGAGCAGCTGACTCAACTTGTCTGTAGCTGTAGATCTGGTGGTGACCAGGAGGAAGGACTCTGGCAAGATGTGACCCCTCAACAGGGCACAAAGTGTGACCTCAGCTGGAGCTTTCTGAATCACATCAGTGTGAGGAGACATGTCATAAATGTCCTGTGTGAGTCTCAACTCATCAAATCCATCAATAATGAAAAGCACCTTCTCTTGTGACTGCTGTAGTATCTGTGAGATCTGATGTGATGTTAAACTGCAGCTGTAGCTCAAGATCTCCACCAAACTCTTTTCTGCCAGGAATGCGGTTTATTTCTTTACACTTTAGGTGGAACACAATATCAAACCGCTCTTTGTAGAGTTTATCAGATGCCCAGTCCAGCATGATCTTCTGCACAGTTAGGGTCTTCCCATTCCCTGAGTTTCCCTGCAGTATAACAGCACTAGGACTGATCCCATGGTGATCTGGGTTGAACAGAGAGTTCAGATGGACAGATTCATCACTGCTCCTGGAGCTGAGGACCTGTTGGAAGTCCTCTCCACTGGAGCGGAGCTCTTCTTCTCTCTCTTTTTGATCTCTATGTTTCTGAAGGATCAGAGGTTGTGTGAAGCGTTCAGACAGCAGCACTTGTTCACCAGGAAGAGAGTTATACTCAGTCACATACTGATACTCACTGCAGATCCGTGTCTTATGTTTGAAAATCAGTGATGTTATTGCTGCAGAAACATAATATCCAATGTTTACAGGGTTAGTGCATTATAGAACAAATTCTGATTCTGCTACATTGTTGCTAAATTAATAGGTAGAAGGAACAACATCAAGACATATCAGATTTATCTATTACCTGACTTTTTTTTTTCAGAGTGTGGGCGATACCAAGTGAAACCTGCAGAAAATTAGAAACTCTCTGAATGTCAGTGAATGATAAATTATAGATTCTTAGCAGCTAGATTTAAAGCATAATATATAGCCTTAATATCCACCTGTTTCCGGAGAGGCCCTACTATAAAAAAGAACGTGGGTAACAACTTCCCGTGATGCGGCAGTAGTAGCTACCAATGGTATTTTGTGTGCAAATTAGCCAGAGGCTATGTGGTTTTCGGATCATTGTTTACTTTGGAAGGTTGCAAACCTTAATAAGAGATGTCGTTATGGTGCTCAGGGACAACATGTGCTGTTCGAAGCTGTTGTTCCACATCCTTAGCAAGTTTGGATCGCTAAATCTTAATTCGAGGCTTATGTTGTTAACGTTAAAATCACGAAATCAGTGACAAACAAAGTCTCACTTTCTCTCCAGTCCCGTGCGCGATTGACTTCGTGTATTCGTACTAGCATTTATTGCCACAGTTTAATGGGTAAATGAATTTATCAGAGACAGAGATTCCACATACACACACTGTTAGACTTATATTTATACACGTAACATAAGTCCGCACGCGGATTTCCTTTGCTCTCACACAAAACCGGACGCGCGCTCTCAGATTCACGCTGCTCCCACCCAGACAGACTGCGCGCACTTAAAACGTGTCTCTCCTCTCTCTATAAGTGTTCGTGTGCGCGCTCAAACTGTGTCCTATGCACTCGCAAATCTCTCCGTGCTCATTCTCTAGAAAATAGTTATTTTCGCACCTGGATTAAACGTTTTTCAATAGTTATCATGCACTTGATATGCAAAAAAAACACTAATAACATCACTACATTATATTCTATAGGTTTAATACATTTGCAGATAATGCAATTACCTTTAACTGTCATATATCTGTATATTCATTGTTTTAGAGAAAAGTTTAGTGGGTTTCCATAAAAAAAGCTAAAATCAAAACTGAAAAAAAAAACACTGGATTAAAAAAAAATCCCAATAAATGTCCAAAGAGTGAAAGAGTGAGCATTTATTGTGTTATGATTATATCTTTTATCATTTACATCTATTTTTGCATTTGATGTTGATTTGATAGGGATTGTTACTTATTATTGCCAGCATACCAACTGAGAATTTATTACAATTATTTTCATAAATCTGACATATGACATAACAGTGATCTTTTATATTAAGTCTTTAGAGCCACAGGCTATGATATGCTGCTTTTAGATAAATTGCTCAGAAGGGTTTGACCAACCAGTTGGACAGAGGTTATTTATATGTAAACATCATCAAAGCACCCAATTTCTAATGTTCATTCGATTAACATTGCTAAATAGCTAGAAATTAATTAAAGATCCATCTTTTATTGTACATACATAAAAGAGATAACGTAGTAAAACAAAGTACAATAACCAGTGTAAAACAAAAGTACAACAATAAAAAAAAATAAAGAAAAGGCCCTAAAAATCTGTTTTGAAATACATGTTTTAAGTGCACACAATTTCTCTGGGCGAGAGCAGCGTGAATCTGAGAGCGCGCGTCCGATTTTATGCTAGAGCAAAGGAATTCCGCGTGCGAGCGGAGAGATTCGCGGTCGCGCATTGTATTAATCTACTTTCGCGGTACAATAATGCGCCCTCGACATTTGTCATTAAAATAAAGCCATAGTTTTCGACACACTCGAAGCTTTGTATCTTTTCCCGAAACAGTCAGAGGAAAATGCTTCAGTGCTTTACGAGGCTTCATTTGCCCATCACTACTGTCAACTGTTGAATGAATGAGTGTCACGTCCTGCTTGTTTACTTCGAACCGGAGACGCTCCCACTTTTGACGCAAGGCCTCATGGTGCGTAGGAAACTTGTGGATAACTTTAATAGTAGATATCTGATGCATACATCTTTTTTCTAATCCAACAATCCACATATTTTAGCATGTGACTTCATACATGAAAATACAAAATGCATTATCAGAAATATTTTCAGCATATGTGAAGCACAAGATATTTTACTTACCAGGTGCATTATGTATGATGTGGACATTGCCTTTTATTGTATTGTTAGTGAGTGCAGGTGCTGTAATATGGCTTCTACTCTGAGCTGCAGCACTGACATTTGACCCAGCATGCGATCTGGAAATGCCTACACGAAGGGAAAATTTTTGGACTGAAATATCATCAACGAAATAAGCACTTATTCAATAAGATTTGACACAAGCTTCTACTTAAAAGTAGTTTTATTTTACATAATAAAAATAAAGTCCTAAGTCCTGAGTGACAAAATGATCAGAGAAAATAGTTTCACGTACTGTGGAAAGCGTCCATTTCAGTAACTTTCTACAAGAATAGAGACACAAACATTAAACACACACAGTCCATCTTAGATTTTTATAACAGTATTTAAGGATACCAGTGTTGGGAGTAACACATTACGAAAGTAATAATATTACAGTAGTATATTACTTTTTGCTGTAACGCAGTGTAGCCGGGGGAGCACTTCCCTGTTCATTTGTGTACGGACATGGTCTGGGCAAGCAGGTAGGCTAAGTGAATATCGATTGTTCGGGTTTGTATTCACAAGGTTTTTTATTAAATTAGTCTGTTTTTAATGCAGACACAAACATCGTACTGTCCTATGTACGTGCAGTACCTAATCAGCAGCCATCTGGTCTCCCTCTTGAAGCCAACACGGAAGCAACTAAAACTGTAATTCATCGACTGGCTGCAAAAGGGAGTCAATCCCATAGAATTTTTTTTATAACTCATCCATTTAATTTATTTTAAGCCTTAAAGTTCTGCATAATTTAGGGTGTGGCCGCTTGAGTGACAGGTGGATTGCCACAGCTGTCACCACCGTCGCGCTAGGCAGACGTGGTTTCAGCAACCAGCTCCACCCGCGTCCCGCCTTTTTGCCCATTTTCAAAAATGCTCTTCAGAAACCTACAGGTGACGTCACGGACACTATGTCCATATTTTTACAGTCTATGGCAGTACCTCTGTTTGATTATGCGCATGGTCTTGGTGAGCAGGTAGGCTAAGCGAATGTTGGTTGTTTTGCTAATAAAGTTTTGTTCCACTAAATTAGGGTATTATGTTTTAACATAGACGTAAACATGGTGGATTTGTTTGCTGGTGGTCACACTCATTCTTTTTTGATCCGGAATGCCTTTGGAAAGTAGTTTGGGATTGATGGCTGTGTTGCAGGTAATTGCAGAGGTTTTTTTAGCATTTGCAAATGTTTTGTTTTTATTACTTTAATGTCATTAAAATAATAAATTAAGCACTGTAGTTATTTTTTTCCTTTGAATATTGTTAATTGTGTTTTGTTTATCTTTTTTTGTATTAGGTTTAGTTGACCGCTGTTGAAAGATTATGTGTAATTTTAGACAGATGCATTTACATTGCAACTGTGCCCCAGTATTCAACATTTGGGCTGTAAAGGTGTATGCCAAATGTCCATACAATGAAACAATCCATACCCAGGATGGATCATGCTTCCTAATTCTTTTTATTTTGTGTATTTATGAAATCTAATACATATGGCGAGCCACCCAAACCACTGGTCAGACAAATACAGCAAAATCTAACACTGTTCCTCCACTGTATGCCTCCAGCACAGTCAAGAGTTGATGAACTGTTGTAAATCAGACTGGCTAGCCAAGTGTTTTGTTTTTCTATTTTTTCTTTATTTGTATATCACTTCCCAGCCTCATGCTGCCAGCCAACTTTTGTACTCTCTATACATGTAGATGCTTTAAAATACATGACTATATTTGCATGAGGGTTATGTTTGCAGTGAAATTAATCATTGATTTTGAGTGCCTTTTTTGAGTGAGGTGTGTCTTACATGTAATAGGAAGTGGAGGGTGTTTATGTAATTTCTTTTTTCTTTTTGATTACTTTGTGTGAAGAAGCTTGGATTTATAGAGGGTTGGCTGGCTAGCAATACCCTTTATTTTGAGGGGGAATGAGCTTTTGTTATTTGATGTATTTTGATTACATTTATTTTGTCATATTTGCTTACTTGTAAAAATAAATTCTATCTTTGTGACATAAGTTGATGATTACTAGTTTTTTGTGGTCACCCTTGCTTGAAGAAAGAATTCTTGGGGTTACAGCAGTAATATAACGCATTACTAATCAAATTTGGGTTATAATATTACTCTTTACAATCTGAGTAAGGCAAGTTACAACAACATATTTTAACTCAGAATTAATTAGTGAATTTACCAACACCGCAAAACGGCACCAGAGAAAAAAATCCATGTGTAAAATAATTTGTCTATTTGCCTGTTGTTGTAATTCCATGGTTAAAGGAGAAGTCCACTTCCAGAACAACAATTTATAAATAATTTACTCACCCCCTTGTTATCCAAGATGCTTATGTTTTTCTGTCTTCAGTTGTAAAAAAATTACGGTTTTCTTCATTTTAGGATTTTTCTTCATATAATGGACTTCAATTGTGCCCCCGATTTTGAACTTCCAAAATGTAGTTTAAATGCAGCTTCAAAGGGCTCGAACCCAGCCGAGAAAGAAGGGTCTTATCTAGTGAAACGATCAGTCATTTTCTTCGAAAAATAAAAATTTGCATACTTTTTAAGCATAAAGACTTCTGTAGCACAGGCTCTGGGATGCGCGTCAACGGGTCGTTCTTGCACGATTCGTTCATTTTTTTAATGTGACTTGCGAAGAACGAGTCGTCTCGGGGAGTGATTCGTTCAGTCGCGCATGCGCAACATCCTATTAGGTTCTGTTCTGGAATTAGTTCATCTGTTTCGAGTCTTCGGGTTTTTCAAATCGTTTGTTCATCTTATGGGATTGTCACGTGATGCTGATTTTGCTCAAATGAACAAAATGACTCGAAAAAAACATTCGTTCATTTTGCTGGACGAGACTCAAAGGTCCGAGTCGCTAAAATGATCCGAACTTCCCATCACTACTACGAATCACGTCTTCGAATCACCACAAGTTCATCGTCTGTGTACTTCGGCTGAAAAAGGTAGAGTATGTCGAAAAACTCCATGTTATTTTCTCCTACAACTTCAGAATCGTCCGACATTGTTGTACCTTTTTGTTTATAAACAGCGTTTGACTTACTTGCACTTTCTTATTCTTTGCGCGTTCGCTTTGTAAACACTGGGTCTGTGGTTCCGCCTACGTTCTGTGACCTTTCAATGTTATTCAATAGTACGTGAACATGAACGCGCTGAAAGAAAGACGGGGAGGAGCCGATTAAAGTCTGATTTTTTTATATGAAGTTTAAAGGGGACAGAGGCGATCGCGAATTCCACCCTAAAATGGCCTAGCGACGCCCATGGATAAGACCCTTCTTTCTCAGCTGGGATCGTTCAGAGCCCTTTTGAAGCTGCATTTAATTAAAATTTGGAAGTTCAAAATCGGGGGCACAACTGAAGCCCGTAATATGAAGATAAAATGTTTTCCTCAAAAACCATAATTTCTTAACGACCGAAGACAGAAAAACATGAACATCTTGGATGACAAGAGGGTGAGTAAATTATTTGTGAAATGTTGTTCTGGAAGTGGAGTTCTCCTTTAAGACGACTGCCTTGGCGGATTCTACATGCGAGATGGACACACTCCCGTTTTATTCATTTCATTAGAGAAAAGAACAAGAATGCATAATCAGGTGTAATCTATGTGCAACACTAAACTCTTAGCAAGGAGAAATAGCATGAATAACTCCTGGAAACACCTGGACTGGTGCCACTATAACACTAAGCTAAAGGGGAGAGAGAGCTGCGGGGTCGGAGAAGAGAAAGAATGCGGCGGACGAGCGTAGACAAGCAACAAAAAATTGTCAAATCAGTCTATATATCAAATGAATGAATACACGAAATATATTTAACTTAAATAGGCTAATTAACAGATTAACAAAACGAAAGGAAAAGACTGAGTGACATATGCTGCTGAGTATGGTTCATGTTTGTGTGGCGCGGCGCTCTATGAAAGTTCACGGAAAGAAAAACGAGATGACAGAAATAAAAGTAAACACACTGCAATTTCGAATGATCGGTATGACCAAAAATGACAGAGTATTTTTATTTTTTATTTTTTTTGTAGTTGTTTCCGCTGTTCGAACGTGCCGGCGCCTCATGCACACACATACAGCATTGCAAACGTTGCAGCCTATTTATTATAAAATAAAGGTAAACCGAACACATACACTGATTAATTAAAATAGTGCGTACTGCAGCCTGATGAGGTCGGGCCAAACACAAATTTGCTCATGTGAGGATGTTTTAAGCGCGTTAAGTACAAAGCCTGGATTACTAATAAATAATAGTTTAGCATTCAAATACATCTCGAATATGGACACATTTATGGACACGTTTCGCTTTAAATTAGCCTAATTCGTTTTGGTTTGTTTAGCAACTTATATATTTTATTCTTGTTCCGAAAACCTTTCAAAATGGTCTATAGGTATTGTATTTATAGTTTATTGTGTTTATTGTTTGTACATTATAACATTTCGCATTATTTATAAATGTAATAATTTTGTGCTTATCTGTGTTTAACCTAAACTACAAGTAACGTTAATGTAGACTTGCATAGTAGCCTACCTAAATATGATTTTATAATTTTATGCTATATAGACCTATCTCACTGCCCTCCACTGGATGTATAATGAGCAGCAATAAACTACATTTTGGTATTTTATAATGCGTAGTCATTCTTCTATGGATATTTTGTTGAAAGTAACTCAAACGTAACTTAAAAGTAGCTTAATGCATTACAATTCAGAGACAGTAATACTGTAATATAACTGATTACTTTTAACAGACAGTAACTAGTAATATATAATGTATTACATTTTTAAAGTAACTTGCCCAACACTGATTATTACACAGAAAAGAAAATGAATAAAGCATTATGTTAGTTTTCCATTGCAGAATAAGTTTTAGTTATAGTAGGTTTTGCAATGTTACCTTATTTTCTAGGTGAAGAATGCGAGAATGACGCAGGTTGACGTAGACAACAAATTGGTGCTTCCGTGATCATGCGAAAAGGGTGTCCTGTGTGTCACTACCCGATCCGTACCTGAAACACGATTTGTACTGAGCATGTGCGAAATCGTAAGTTTTGCTCTGCGCAGGCGCACGCTTGATGCCACTTCCTGTCACAATTTAATCAATATAATTTAATTGATATACTTTACCAAAAAACACGTATTTATATCAATAATTAAACTATTATATATATATATATATATATATATATATATATAATAGTTACACTTTTTTATATATTAATATATTACACTTTTTTTGTTTGTTTAAAATACACTTAATCCCTCGCAATAGATTTTTAGTCACTGTTACAATTGTCACTGTACCTTAATTTGTTTTGTAAAGTCAGGGTTAGGTTATATATATATATATATATATATATACGCGGAGCTGCCGTAAAGTGTTTTGTTATACTCCAGACCGGAAGTTGACGCATTTCCGCACATGCGCAGTACAAATCGTGTTTCCGGTAGATGGGAAGTTCGGATCATTTTACCGACTCGGACCTTTGAGTCTCGTTCAGCAAAATGAACGAATCTTTTTTTCGAGTCATTTCGTTCATTTTGTTCATTTTAGCAAAATATAATTACAATGTTACGTTTTACTTCCCTAACACATCTACTGCTTACACAAACACTGATCACACTACAAACAAAACAAAACAAAACTATAATGCTATAAGAAACAGAATATATTAACCGAATATATTAATATATTAATTGTTTACCTGAGCCTTTAGTCTATGATTAGCTCACCTCACCTCACCTCTTATCTGACAAGTTTTCGGGTTTGAGTCGTTCGTTCATCACCTGACAGCCCAATTAGCTTAACCAACGCAGCCTGAGCCGGAAAGAGAATTGATTAGTTCATATCTCGAGTCCTGGGTTTGAGTCGTTCGTTCATCACGTGACAACCCCGTAATGTTAACCTATGCAGTCTGAGCCGGAAAGAGAATTGATTAGTTCATCTTTTGAGTCTTCGGGTTTGAGTCGTTCGTTTATCACGCGACAGCCCCATAAGGTGAACGAACGACTCTAAAACAGTTGAACTAATTCCAGTACAGAACCTAATAGGATGTTGCACATGCGCGACTGAACGAATCACTCCCCGAGGCGACTCGTTCGTCCCGAGTCACATTAAAGATTCGTTCAAAATGAACGAGTCGTTCAAGAACGACCCATCACTACTATGCTGCCTTCAAAATTCCATCAGAAGGAGACAGGAAGAGAAGCAGAATTAGAATTCGAACATGCCTTGATGCATTCCTGCCTCCGAACGCAGCATTTTAGAGCTTTTGGACGCAGCCCTAGTCAAGTCTTATGACCAACGTAAAATACAGCGATGTTAAATCAAACCTTAAAAGCCTGCAGGGGCTAGCGCTCTCCCTGGCAGTGGCAGCTCGCGGTGCCACTTCCGGTGGCATCCCCAGCTGCCAGGGATTTTGCACTGGCAGCTGCCAGAGTTCGTGTAACTGCCACGGTTTTTCTCGCTGTTTTTGCTGTTTTTGGCGTGCTCTGGTATTTTATTATTATTATTTTTTAATGATGATGAACTTCCCACAGTTGTATTATTATTATTATTATTATTATTATTATTATTATACATTAAGTATTTTTTATTAGTCACGATCGTTTGCGACCAGACCAGATGCGACCAGTATATGAGTCCAATAAGCTGTATTGTATTGTCCCGTATAAAACATACACACAGAGGAACTCTGGCAGCTGCCACTAGTCGCTACTGGCAGTGGTAGCTCGCCGTGCCACTTCTCGCTGTTTTTGCTGTTTATTCGGTAAAAACGAAACGTTGTCAGTGGCGTGCCACATGCAGTGGTTTTTTTAATGATGATGCAAAGTTCCCACAGTTCCCCATTACTATACGTTTTATGTATTTTTTATGAGTCACGATATCTGTGTGTGTGTGTATATATATATATATATATATATATATCATTATTATACTTTTGAAAACTTTTTTATGTCCAGGTATAAGGTTATAGCCTAACCTAATGTTAATGTGATCTGTTAACAACGCAAATCCGTCTTTTTAGTCCATTGCATAACAGAATGATTCGAAGCGCTCCAACTGAATGACGTATCGCGAATCGTTTGATTCAGAACGTGATTTAAAGCGCATTTCACGAATCATTTGATTCAAATCAAATCGCACCCTGTATATATTCAATATTATATACATATATACACACATAACGAGACCATTCTAGTGAAACATAATGAAAATAATGAAACCATTCAAAAAACACTTTTTTTTGTTTTATTTTTGTCATTAATTGATTGATTATTTTTTATGATGAATGTTATTAGGGATAGATCATTCATCCTCAAATCTGACAAATAGTTTGTATTTTCCCCTGTCCAGCATTTCGTTGCAGAAGACATCATAATCTTCTTTTCTTTCGAACACAACAGTAAAGAGTTCAGCTGGAGAGTCTTCATCAAAGTCACCCATCCAGCTTTGTAATTTAGATGTGGATGAACTTTGTTGCTCTTTGTCCTGTGAAAGGATTGCAGGAAATTGTATTTTCTCATTCCATTTTGTGCTTCTACACCATTCATATTACAAAATATGACATTAAAAAGTGTAAAATTCAATGGTATGTAGAAAGTAATTCAACAGCGACACCAGCTGGTAAAGTTAAAAATAACAGCAGACAAATAAAATATTTTTGTATAGTTACTGTCTTTTCATATTATTTTGAAATAAATGTAAAATAAAATACATACAAACACTGATGAGATTTATTGGATTTGATAAAACAGAATATTATACAGTGTAAAAATACAAAATATAACTTTGGAAATGTGACACCAGTTAGGATATATAAATATAACCCCCAATGAACGTGATTTTGCGATTTAGTTGTGGTGCACGGGGCTCTGAATTCCCAGCGACGCATCTGCTTACTGTATAATATGCATCATCAAAACTTTTATTCATTTAAAATAAACGGCGACAAACGATCGTGACTCATGAAAACAGCCTACATAAAAATGTATAATAATAATAATTATAATTGTAATAATAATAATGACATTACAATTGTGTGAACTTTGCATCATCATTAAAAAAAAAAACACTGCATGCAACTGAGAACAGTTTCTTTTTTACCGAGCAAACAGCAAAAACAGCGAGAAAAACCGTGGCAGCTGCCAGGGACTCTGGCAGCTCTCCCGAAGTGGCATCGCAAACTGCCACTGCCAGTAGCGACTAGTGGCAGCTGCCTGAGGAAGTGGCACCGCGAGTTGCCACTGCCAGCATTCGCGCCTGTACACAGTATGGGCATGGCACTCCTTATGTGTGTGTATGTTCTATATGGGAAAATGCAATTTAGCTTGTAATTGGACTCATATACTGGTCGCATCTGGTCTGGTCGCAAACGATCGTGACTAATAAAAAATACTTAATGTATAATAATAATAATAATAATAATAATAATAATAATAATAATAATACAACTGTGGGAAGTTCATCATCATTAAAAAATAATAATAATAAAATACCACCGCACGCCACTGACAACAGTTTCGTTTTTACCGAGCAAACAGCAAAACCTCAACCTGTGCAGAGCACATGCCCTTTTTGTAATTACACTCGGAAGTGCCCTTTTTGTTTTTGTTTTTTGTTTTTTTAAATAAAACAATACTATTGGTAACCTATTACGTCTGTTTGTCTTTTTAACAAATATTTAACCAATTAAAGGCATTAAAAAGAGCATCTCTTAGAACCGCTCAAACTGTCAGTCAAACTTCACAACTCCGCCCCCTGAGCGCCGCGAACTTACGTTTCAGCACATCAGTCAGAGTCATAGAGCAGAAGAAGATGAACGTCTTCGTCTTGTAACGGTAAAATATCTTGTTGTTTGAATAAGTGCAACGTTGTCTTTATGAAATAAACACTAGTATGTCTATAAAGGTTCATATAATCCATCACCACACCGGTGTGATGTTGACGTAATGTGATGTCGTCGTTTTAATGATGGACAAATGTCACACATTCGCTGGTCAAAAACCCGCGGTGTAACTGCATTTGAGTTTGACACAAAGCAACCGAGTGATCCTTGTCAGCTAGGTAAAATATATTATAAGAAAATTCTATTTTGATTTTATGGCTATCTGCTGAATGTGCTGATGCATGTAAATTACATGATGTAATTTATTAATATTTCATCATATTATATAGCCTATGGTCACACAGCATGGGAGGTTAAAGTTTATGATGCTATTATATTATGCATGTGTTTGCTAGCTAGATTTAAAAAAAAACCAGTATTGTATACTCCCCGCTTGTCTTTACATGTATAAACATAGAAAACATGGTTTACTACTGCAATAATGGTTTATTAAATTTAAAAAAAAATTACACAATGAGAATGAGAATCATTAGGTCACTGTGCATTCTATATATTTGATCATGCGGAATGTAATCTGCATGTAGGCAAAGCAAAGAAAAAATGAAAATGAACACAACTAAATAAGAGAGAGTGCACAACCAATTCACAAACACAGGACAAATAATACACAGATAACCACCCAGGAGGCAAATTGGTAAAGCTAACTTTACTAGAAGGCCAGGTGTGTTGTTGTAATTAGTTTTAAAGATACCCTCTATATGTATATATTATCTGTATAAAAGTTATTAATACTAATGAAATATAATATAAGAATATTATTGTGTGTTATTTTTTTGGTGGTGGAGGGGTTTGTGGAGGGGTTGGGGGGGGGTGTTTGCCCTTTTTTCAGTTTCAGCACATGCCCCTCAAAAGGTCTGTGCACGGCCCTGCGTGGCAGCTGCCAGTGGAAATCCCTGATCATATTTCTATAAGCCTGTATCATGTTACTGAATTAAAATAATAGGCTTAAAACATGGATAACACATATTTCCTTTTCATGATTTGTTTTTCTGTGTTGAAATCTGTTTGATTTGTTCACTGCTCAAATGTGAAAATAAAAAGAACAGTTTAGATTCTGAAAAAAACTGATGTAATGCTACATTTCTCTAAATCTGTTCCAACGAACAAACCTATCTACTCTATCTTAGATTGCCTGAGGTCAGTACATTTTCAGCATAATTAATTTTTTGTTTTAACTACTTCCATTAATACCAGCAGAAGGTGACAAATAAATATATTTGAGTATTGAGTCTTTGTAACTGATCATTTAACCAAATTGATTTAAAAACTTTAAGAACCAAAACACAGAAGTGATCATGACAAAGTTTATTTGTTTAAAACCAATAAACTTTATTATAGGAATAAAGCTTTTTTTTTTCTTAAAAAATAAATAGATCTGGAAGGGGCTATGCCAGAATGAAACAGATATTTGAATAAAATGTTAAAAAATGACAAATAATTCAAAATAAAAGTCAGGCAGGAGTAACTAATAATAGTTTACAACAACTGAAGTTCATTCTATTCCTCTTCATACATCCTCCAGTGATTTATTACATGCTGTCTTTGTAGTGGCACAAAAAACAGAGCAGTTCAGGTTCAGTTAACATCAGGTAGTTCAAGTTTAGACCTGGGGAGCAATGGGAAAGATGAGAGAAAATTACAATGCTGTACAAAGAGATTCTTTACACTACATCATAAAAACAATAAAGGCCATATTGTATAAGCCTCTTAAAGGATTATTCCACTTTCAGTATAAAAATATCCTAATAATTTACTCACCCCCATATCATCCAAGATATTAATGTCTTTCTTTTTTCAGTCGCAAAGAATTTAGTTTTTTTTTTAGGAAAACATTCCAGGATTTTTCTCCATATAGTGGACTTCAGTGGTGCTCATTAGATTGAAGGTTAAAAATGAAGTTTCAATGCAGCTTCAAAGGACTCTAAACAATACCAAAAAATGTTATTTCTTTGCAACTGAAGAAAGATGACATGGGGGTGAGTAAATTATCAGAAAATATCTATTTTGGAAGTGGAGTCATCCTTTAATTGTTCTTAACTAATCAGAACTCACTTTACGTCTTCAGTACATTTCTCTCCACAGAATTCAATGGTTACTCTCTGGTTGCAGCTGAGCTCCTCAATCTGCTTGGTGTGATGAGTGCAGCGCTCAGAGGATTTACTGCACCTGAACCTTCACACAGACACAGAACAGCAGCACACATTCAATACAGCATAAACACACTTATTTTTTTTAAATACATGGATAATAGATTTCATTAAAAGATTATTTGAAAGAATCTGTCATATTTGGTCAAATCAGTCACAAAGGCTGCTGGATGCTGAGGGGGCTAAAAAAGAGAAAAAAACCTTTAAAGTTGTCCAAATTAAGTTCTTAGCAATGCACATACATTTATGGTAGGAAATTTAGAAAATATCTTCATTCAACATGATCTTTACTTAATATTCTAATGATTTTTGTCATAAAAGAAAAATCAATAATTTTGACTTGTACAATGTATTTTTGGCTATTGCTACAAATATACCCATGCAACTTAAAACTGGTTTTGTGGTCCAGGGTCACAATTTATATTACAAACCCTCTTATGTTCACAATGCACTCAGTATGTTTTGCAGATTCCTTCAGTAACTTGATTCCCTCCTCCATTAAAAGACCAGGGAGCCACTCAGCACCATCAGAGCCTTTTGAACCAGCATCAAAACTACAAAACAGAGATGTTACTGTGAGAACCATAAGATCCATTTATAATGCACTAATACACACAAACCAAACGGACAAACACGGAGCTAATTACTCTTACCTGATCACAGCCAGTCTAGGACAAGAATGAGGAAGAGGATTCTGGAAGCCCAAGCCTCCGTCAGGACGGGAACGGAAAGATTTATCGCACTCAAACCAGACACAGATGGCAGCTGAGACAGCAGAGCATCAACCTGCCTGTCAAAATCTGCACTTCTACAGACAGAGTGGAAGAGTTACAGACAGAGCAATCTCTATACATAAAGAGCATGACAGGAAGGTAAGGAGTGGTTTTGAAAACATACTCTTCTGTTGTAGAGTTTACACTGTGGAAGGCCTGCAAGAAACTCTTGACATTAATACTGGACGCCTTTGAATGTGGACATTTGAGAATGATTTCTGACAGTGATGGTTCATTCTGTGAGCTTGAACACCATCTCACCACATTCAACCTGTCAACAAGAAACACATTTCCTCATATATCTGAATCATGGTGAAGTGTACTTGTCCAATAAGTCTGAATGCAAAGTCTTACAAAGAAGTTGCACAACACTGATTATTGATTCATAAAAAATAAGAATCATAAAACACAGATCAGTTCAGTTGTGTGGAAAAAAAATCCTTACACGAGCTTTCCTTCAAAGCTGAAGAGCCGTAGAGACGAACAGAGACTTTCTGAATCATCAGTCCTTAAACTGTCAACCAGAGCATATAAACAGTCATTACATTAACATTGAAAATTAAAAGCATGGAGTTTGGCTCTCAGCTGAGTGAAATTTGCATGCAAATGTAAGAAAATGTTCTTGAGATACCTGATCTCTTCCCATTTCCCTTTGCTCTGTAGGAAGTCTGTGAGGATGTGGGCAGTGTCAGCTGAGATGCTCTTCACTGCAATCTGAAGTCCACCCACGATCTTCTGTTTGTGCAGAGCATTAAGAACCTGCTGCACACTTTCATCTGACAGACAGCTGTTGTTCAGTCTGTAAAAGATATTTATCAGTCACAAATGTGACCCTGGACCACAAAACCAGTCTTAAGTAGCATGGGTATATTTGTAGCAATAGCCAAAAATACATTGTATGGGTCAAAATTATCAATTTTTCTTTTATTCCAAAAATCATTAGGATATTGAGTAAAGATCATGTTCCATGAAGATATTTTGTAAATTTCCTAGTATTTCCTTCCTGATTAGTAATATGCATTGCTAAGAACTTAATTTGGACAACTTTAAAAGTGATTTTCTCAATATTTAGATTTTTTTAACCCTCAGATTCCAGATTTTCATATAGTTGTATCCTAACAAACCATACATCAATGGAACGTTTATTTATTCAGCTTTCAGATGTATAAATTTCACTTTCTCAATTCTTAGAATTCTCAATTTCAAAAAATTGCCCCTTATGACTGATTTTGTGGTTCAGGGTCACAGCTCTGTGCTGATCAGAAAAGTCACAGATCTTTACCTCAGTTCTCCAAGCCACTTTCCTTCTCCAACAGCTGAGAGCAGATCAGTGACATCGGTGTCTGAAACATTTTGCACCATCAACCTAAAAACAAACAAAATCACATTTTTGATGAAATCCGAGAGCTTTCTGACCCTGCATAGACAGCAACACAACTGACACGTTCAAGGCCCAGAAAGGTAGTAAGGACATTGTTAAAACAGTCCATGTGAAATCAGTGGCTCAACCTTAATTTTATGAAGCTACGAGAATATTTTTTTTGTGTGCAAAGAAAACAAAAACGACTTTATTCAACAATTTCTTCTCTGTCAGACTTCAACGCACATACACAAAATGAGGGTAAGTTATTAATGACAGAGTTTTCATTTTTGGGTGAACTATTCTTTACATTTTCTCACAATTAAGGCTGGAATACACTACACAACGTTTGCCTGGACTTTTGCCCCAATTTAGATGAGTAGACGCTAGTTGCTGAAAGTCAGAAACAGTTTGAAGGTTTTAAGTAGTAGAAGTACATTGTTAATTCTATATGACATCAGATATTGGTGCTTTTGTTTCTCATTCAACACGTTCAAAACTAACCAGTGGTTTACAATGTCAACCAACATATTAGAGACCATAAATTAAAAAGAACTGTTCTGTATTGGTACATCACTAGATTTGCACACTCACTCTAGTTCTGGGGTCCTGCACAATACAGGCTGAAGCATCTTCAGCTCCGCAGCTGCAAAGTTGAGCTTCAGGTTTCTGAAGTGAGGACAGCAGTCCAGACAGTACAACAACGCCCAGCAGTCGGTCCTGCTCAGTTGATCCCAGGACATGTCTAACTCCTGCCAAGCTTCCATTGCTTTCTGCACGAACTCCTTCTCGTGGAACTCATAGAGACAATGGAGAATGAAGGGCAAGAAATTGTAAACTCTATTTGAGCTAACATGAAGGATCCATTCTTCTAGCTGTGCTTGTACAAAGGAAGGGACAGACAGATTGTGTGTCTCTTTGAGTGAGCTGCTCACTTCTTTATTGGAGAGACCACAGAGAAACTGAATCACAGGCAGGAAATGAGGTTCAGGACATCCATACTTCAGTGGACACTTCTCATCCAAATATAGATCAAGATAGCTTTGCGTTTGAGAGTGGAACCGCTCCGTTAGTTTATCCAGAAAGTCTCTTTCAGCCAGTGAGATGAAGTACAGAGCGGTGAAGAACTCCTGAAAGCTGAGATGCATGAAACTAAACATTGTCTCCTGGCGGATTCTCCTCTTGAAGAGGAACTTGCACAGGAACGGACTACCGGCAGGGTCTGAAACAGTATCACACACGCTTTTCTCTTCAAACAGCACTTGCTTTTCCAGCATCCCTCTCTCTGCCAGCTGACCAAGACTCCTCAGCAGGATCATGACAGACTGACTCAAACCCTGGCTGTGATGCTCCAGAAGAGTGGACACAAAATCAACGTAGATGGAGGTGGTGGTTTCCAGTCCGCTTGTTACATCTGCACCATCACTGAACCTCTCTCGCATAACCGTGCAGATGATCCAGCAGATGACAGGGATGGAGCAGGCGGTGATGAGGGTTTCATTCGCCTTTACGCACTCAAATGCTTTCCTGGAGAGATCTTCATTCTGAAAGAACCTCTGGAAGTACTCCTCTACCTCCTTCTCGGAGAAGCCGATAATCTCGGTGAAACGCTGAGGGTGCTTGAGCAGACCTCCTAGGGTTTTTGTAGCTGTAGATCTGGTGGTGACCAGCAGGAAGGATTCAGACAAGATGTGGCCCTTTAACAAGGCTTTCAGAGAAGCCTCAAGTGGACCTTTTTCAGAAACATGGCTGAGTTTGGGCATACTCGAGGGGTCACTATATGAAAACCTGAGCTCATCAAATCCATCAATGAGAATGAGAACTTTCTCTGGTGACTTCTGCAGGATCTGTGAAATCTGGTCTGATGCTAAATTAGAGTTGTGACTTAAAAGCTCTGCCAAGCTTTGCTCTCCAGATATGAGGTTCAGTTCTTTGCATTTCAAGTGGAACAGACAATCAAATTCCTCTCTGCGAATGTTTCCAGATGCATAATCCAGCATGATCTTTTGAGCGGTGAAGGATTTGCCATTCCCAGAGTTTCCTTGGAGAATGACAGAACGAGGACTGATTCCCTTATTATCGGCACTGAAAAGCACATCCAGGATGGAGCTGTCCTTGTCTGCGTTATTCCTGGAGATAAGGAGCTGCTGGAAACTCCCTCCCACAGAGCACATCTTTTCTTCTTGCTCTTCTTCTCTCTGTGTTTCATGGTGATCAGAGGTTGCGTGTAGCGTTCGGACAGCAGCACATATTCACCAGGCAGAGAGTTATACTCAGTCACATATTGATATTCCCTCTGGATCCACTTCTTATATTTGTCTGTGCATAATTCAATTATAAGCTCATTAGTGGGAAACGACATATCAGCTTGTAAGCATTGTTGCATAACATAAAATGCAGCCACTGAAGCATCTTGAACTTCACTTCAAAGGGATAATTAATCAAATAAATTAAAGTTGTGTCGATTTACTAACACTCATCTTGTTTTTGCATCTATTTTCCATTGATAAAAAAAAAGCATCATAAAGTGGTCTGTGCAACTTGTTTAAAGTTATGCAATAGCTTTATGTGAGGCACTGACCAAAATCAAACCAATAATCATTCATAATCATCCCATCTGAAGCTCTAAAATTGTAACAACATGAACAACATGAAATTGGAACAGAATTGGAACAACATGAGGGTGAGTAAATTATAAAATTTGCATCTTTGTTTGAACTAAGCTCAAACATTTTGCATATTTTTTATTTGTTTAAATAGACCTAAGAATTAGTCAAATGGCACTTAATTCAAATCAAGTAAACAAGACAAAAAAATGATATACTCACTCAAGCTTTCTATAAGAGCTTCTGTGGTTTGTGCAATGCTACCTGTAAAGGTACACATATTAATAGTACAGAGTTCACATGCATATAGTATACAGATCAAAATTAGTGTGGTCTTACCCAAGGCTTCAAACAGACATGGCTCCTGCTTTACCAGTTGAGAATAAAAGGCAGATTTGACCTTGTCTCCACCAGAGTTCAGCACTTTATAAAGCTCTCTCATTTTCTCCTGGTCAGTATCTGCTGCTCTGATCTCACAGTATGGCTCCCATGCCAGCATGCCACCTGACCGCAGCTCATCTGCTATCGGCATCACCGTGATAACTTTCTGGACAAGTGTTGCCCAGTGGGCATCCACAAACCGAGCACCTGGTGGAGAGATGATAAAATGATAATTGGCCACATGGAAGGACGTCCACACAAGATTTTAGACATTCAATAGGTTTAAACATCAAAGAGTAATTTGGACATTTAAGTCACATTTAAAGATCAGTTCCACTGCAGTATTTTTTTTAGCATTTGTTCTCAACCTTTATGATCTGAAAGCTTCCCACTGTCTAATAAAACACGGTTTCCCAAACGGGGGTTTGTTAATTTTTCATTAATTAAATTCTATTTAAACAATCACATTTGAATAAATAAATAATTATAAATAAATAAAAAAATCTGTTTGAAATGTGTAATGAAGTAGTGTTTATGAGCGCAGCAGTGGAAACAGCTCTATTTCTGCTGTTCCATAAGTGCCACCTGCTGTCAGATAGTGGATTTATGCTTTTATCCAGTCTGTCTGCTGTTTTTGTTCAGATAAATGTGGACCAAACTTTGGTTCTGAAATTTTACAGGTAGATAGAAAGTGAAGAGAACTTGGTTTTCATAAAACATGATGAAATGATTTAGTGTGTGTTTGAGTACTTTTTGAACATTTCCAACACATTTTAACAATACTGTGATAATATTCATAACTGTGATCATTTTGGACACTATAATCCTATTATGAAATTTCCATGCTGTTTTATCTCTAATAACAATATGTAAAATAATTCTGATAATTATTATTATAAATTGTTGAAACATTTACTTAAAATCTCAGGGGGTACTTCAAGAAATTAATTATTTAATTAATTATTTAAATTAATATTTAAATGATTCCAGAGGTTTCAAAACTGTTATTCAATAAAAAAGTGAAGTTAAAATAATAGTAATAATAATAATCTAAAATATGAAACATTAATAACATTATATTATATTATAATATTAGATTAATTACTAATACATCACAGTATTATATTATGTTAAAATAATCATAATTTCATGGCATCCTGTGGCCCTCTTGGAAGTTTGATGAAGCCCCCTAGTGACATCTATTCAATACTGTTTTTCATAAAATAACCACTAGATAAAGTCAAGATACATGTTTGTAGTAACTATGCTGACAAGAGTGATGTGAAAGTAGTCTTACAGACCCAAAACGGATGTGATTTTTTTATGGGCGGTTCAAGTGGCAGTCTGTGGAGCCATGGAATAAAACTCCACTCTAACCCAAGTGCAGCAAATGCTTACGGGCCATTTCACTTTTAATCAGTGTAACACAGACTAGTTTGCATATGACTTTCTCTTCTTTTTATTGTTTAACATTACTTACGCTCCGAGTCTTGGTCCATGGTGTCTCATAGGTGTTTGTGACATGTCCAGCTGGAGAAAGCTGTCTTAAGTTGTCCTCTATAGGAAGTGAAACAAAGGTAAAACTAATTTTGTGACTCACGGTTAAAGATTTACGGTAAACGAAGTGGAATGTAGAAACATTATTCTGACGTGCACTTTATAGCATTTAAGTGCAATAAATCCAAGTCTGCTTATCTGAATAACAGTAAAAATTGTACAGATACAGAAGGTGCGTGAACTTCAACACAAAACAGCGGCATCACACAGAATCTCACCTGGTTTTTCAGGGACGTGTTTTGAAGCAACCGCGCTTGCAACATTTTAAGTTGTTTTATTATCGACACACATCCGAAAAACGCATAACGGGCCATTAACCCAACATGAACCGGATGAGTTTTAATTTACAACCC
Organism: Labeo rohita; assembly: GCF_022985175.1. Lineage (NCBI taxonomy): Eukaryota > Metazoa > Chordata > Actinopteri > Cypriniformes > Cyprinidae > Labeo > Labeo rohita. Next base: position 22,001 of record NW_026128055.1, on the reverse strand, counting down.
CACCCATTCTGTAGGCAAGACGGGAAATATTTCAGAAACTGTATTTTGACCTAGACATAAAATATTGTTTTTTAGTTGGAATAAGTAATACGTTAACATTTAAACTTAAACAGACATGAAATATTGTTTTTTATAAGTAATATGTTAACATTTAATCGTTTTATGCTCAACATATCTATTAACCTAAAAACCTACTGTACCATATGTGACCCTGGACCACAAAACAGCACAGGTATATTTGTAGCAATAGCCAAAAATACACTGTATGGGTCAAAATGTATAGATTTTTCTTTTTGTACCATGAAGATATTTTTTAAATTTCCAACTATAAATATATCAAAACTTAATTTTTGATTAGTAAAATACATTGCTAAGAACTTCATTTGAATATTTGATTTTTTTTGCACCCTCAGATTCCAGATGTTCAAATAGTTGTATCTCGGCCAAATATTATTCTATCCTAACAAACCATACATCAATTATTTATTCAGTTTTGAGATTATGTATATATTTCTAAGGCCTCTAAATGTTCAAAATCATCAAATCTTTGCTGAAAAGCCTGTTGCACATAATCAACATAATCAACAACCTTCAGCCCTCTGAAAATTTTTTAAATTAATATAATTAATAAGTTAAAGTTAATAATAAGTTAAAGCAAAGATAAAAGCCTTTTAGGTTCATTTAATTGTAAGAATAACTTGCATATTATATAATATATGAACATTTACTGGACTGAAGCAACTTTCATATTGACTGATATTTTATTGAACATGTTAAAACATTATTAAAAAATACACTGTAGTGTTATGATCTTTTGATTTGTATATTATCAAGTGTTTTAAAACACAAAAACACACTCACACACATGTTATATAAATACATCCAGTTCAATATGTCCTCTTGAGTTATACATTAAGGGAGTATGACGAGTCCTGTGTGAGCTGGATGGCCTCAGGTAGGACGCCCTGTGACGTAGCCACCATCCTGATGCTGTTGCTGTGGGTGAGTTTCTTCTCATACTGAAGCAGTTGTCTCCAAAAGCCCGCATTTGGCCGGATGAAGGGCCGTGCTGCCAGAACCCGCTGATGAGCCTGAAGCAGTGAGAGTCCTTCATACCGTATGAGATACGCCATGATAAGAGACGGAGACCTGCTTCTCCCGGCCGAGCAGAACACCAGCGAGCTTCCAGTGTGGTTCTGCTGGATCTGCTCAGCCACGCTGTCAAAGTGCTGGTCCAGAGGAGCGTGAGGACGGTCCTCCACCGGCACCCAAATGCATTTCACCCCTGATACTCAGGACAGGAATATTCAGCGCAGGCGTTCACCAGCAAAGTCACGCCTCTGTGCTCCAGGGCTAACCGATTCACAGCCTCCACTCCACACAGGTATAGATTCGGGGTGATCTGAGAGATCATCACTGTGACCTTAAAGAAATAAGTGATAATAGATTAAAGGTAATTAAAAAACTAATCTGAAATAAATACATTTATTTGATCCAAAATACAGCAAAAATACAGCTGAAATATTGTGAAGATTTTTATGATTTAAAATAATTGCTTTCTATTTGAATATATTTTAAAATGTAATTTATTCCTGTGATTAAAGCTAAATTTTCAGCTTTATTACTCCAGCCTTCAGTCACATGATCCTTCAGAAACCAATGTAATATGCTGATTTGCTGTTCAAAAAATTTATTATTATTATTATTATTAATTATATTTAAAACACATTTTTTTTTCAGGATTCTTTGATGAATAGAAAGATATTCAAAAGCTATATATATATATATTTTTTTTTTCTGAGAAATTACAGAAATTAATACATTAAGACATTTATAATGTTACAAAAGATTTCTATTTCAGATAAATGCTGTTCTGAATTTTCTATTCATCAAAGAAACCTGCAAAAATTCTACTCAGTTGTTTTTAACATAATAATAATAATAAATTTTTTTTTTAACAAGCAACTCAGAATATTAGAATGATTTCTGAAGGCACATGTGACTGGAGTTATGATCTGAAAATTCAGCTTTGAAATGACAGGAATAAATTTTAAAATATTTTCAAATATTTATTTATTTTTTTATTTATTATATAGTTATTTTAAATAGTAAAAAAAATATATTTCTAAATTTTACTGTTTTGCTGTACTTTGGATCAATTAAATACAGGCTTGGTGAGCATAAGAGACTTCTTTAAAAAACATTAAAAAAAAATCTTGCTGTTCAAAAACTGGTAGTGTAAAAGCATATTTCTCATGCAAATCCTTACAATTAAATAAAAGTAAAAAAATTTCATATAGAATCTTAATGTGAGCTCATACAAATTATACAAGAAAAAACTTTTTTAACAAGAACAAGTAGGAGTTTTCAAACAAGTGGGTGCTAGAATTTTATTTATTTTTTTTTTAAAAACTAAATGTATTTCTTGGGTTGTCAAAGTTCACTTCTGCACTCAGGATACTGATAAAATATGCTAAATATAAGCATTTTGTTTATATTTACATTCACCAAACTTGATAAGTAATCTGGTCAGAAATCATTTGAGAAAATAAACATGCTTTGTTAAAAACAATGTTTGTGTTGATCTGGAATAATTAGATATGCTATCAATTTTAAATATAAAAAAATAGATATATTATTTAAAAGTACAATGACAATATAAAAGCAAGTGTATTCATTTGGGAAGCATTTACTTAATTTGGCTCTCTTTATAATACAACATTTATTATTACTTTCTTTTCAGTATAAATATTCCCACAGTATTTATATATGCAGCCTATAATAGGCTACATGAATCATGTCAACTATCAGACCTCTCTAGCGAGTAACAAAATTGCCTGAATGGATTGATGTCCTCTAACTAAATGCAGACAGTTTTAACCACGCAAACTGTAGTTTATCTTAGAGTTTGGAGGACTGTGATATAACACTTCCATTCAATCTTTCCTTTGGCTTTGGTGTGTTTGTCTAACACAAGCAGCTTTACTTTGGAGCAGCAGCATTATAAAGAACAGAAGCACCAGCACCAGCACGGAACAATAACAATATCACAGTTTTAGTAGAGCAGTTCTGTAGCCTTAAGACACCTGGTATTGCTACTTTAGAAATATTTCTCACAGAATATGAATAATCCGTCGGTAACATGCGTAATCTTTGCCATTACCTGTCAAACAGCGGCAGCCGACAAGACGGGAGCCCCCAGTGGCCGCATTTTGGTACTGCAGGAGTTTTTCTTAAAGGGATAGTTCATTCAAAAATAAAACTTGACTGAACATTAACCCATCACATCTTTCAAGTTCACTTACACTGTCAGGGACAGTGACAAACCAATTCTTCACATATATCCTTTATAACCTTTTTCTTCAACGCAGAAGTAAGCCTATGGGTGAGACTTCTGATTCATAATCTGATATAGGGAAATAATGAGAAGCACTATAAACCAGTGTGCTCATAATTAAAATACTATGGTAAGACACACCAATTTGCAATATCAAGCAGCAAAATGAGCAGTTTTGTACAGCTAAAAATGGCTGGATCAAATTTACAGTCCATTACTGAAAGAGTAAAAAATAAAAATGGTGAATGGCAAAATAAATCAATCCATAAATAAAAGAATTGTAATTTACATTAAAAGCAAGATCACTATACTTTAGGCTTAAGTCATTATGCAATTAAAATAAGTCAATAAATCATAGGTAGCAAATCAGCAACAAAAACGAGACATTATGTTTCAGAATATTGTTTTAATCACACAAACATGCAGTTCATCCAGAAAAAAAGTGTCATCAGTAATTTCATCCCCTCTCACTCTTTTCCTTCCACCAGAATCTTCCAAAAACACCTTGTACTGTTGGAATGATCCAGTGCCTTTGTCCATTGGTGGAACTGTCTGTCAATAAGTCATGGAGTTACTATTACACAGTAATAAAAAAATTAGCTAGTTTTTATTTTGTTTCATTAAATGTGTGGCATTCCCCATGAACGTCAATTAATTATCCTTCATGCACTGAAAAGGGAAGAATTTAGGGCTAATAACACAACTGCGCTCTTACTGGTCCTTGTGACATCGCTTAAATGGTACAAAACACCTAGAAAGCGATACATCTGAAAAGGCTGTCATGTCCTGTAATTCACAATTCATAAGCATTCCTTTAACAATATCAGGAGTGTAAAGTCTAAACAAAAATATTTAAGGCTACCTTAAATAATAATAAAATAATAATAATCCAAATTAGAAAAAAAAACCCACCCACACCATCATTCTGCTAAACTGATTGGCTGATCAGTAACAGTGGCAGAGCAAGCAAGCCAATGATATCACATGAGAATTTCTACAGTTGTCAGCTGACCACTTAGACATACAAAACCAAATATAAAGTCATGTATTAGTGATGAAACAGGCAGAAAAAGTATTAAATACACACAGGCATCTTAAATAGACATTAATAACTATTAAAAGAAGATTTTGGATCTTTGAACTGTGTAAAAAGCAGGACAGGACAACCTTTAATTGTTTGTTTAAACGAAAAAACGAACCATTAGCCTTTGCAACCGTAAGTTTACAGTGAGATGCTTACAGCATTAGCCTGCTGTGTAAGGCCTGGTTACTTGTGTCTACAATCCTCTCCACCCTCACCTTTAGAACCATTAGTTACTACAGAAAGTAAAACCCATCGTGTTTCAGATCTGAATCTGTTCAGAGTACTGTCGCACAGGAATATTGGAGTTTGTAGTGATACAGGTGATCCACTGCTGAGCACGCTTGGATATTCTCTATTCAGGATTTTTCTATTCAAGCTTGCTGCAGTCTAGACGCTGACCTGAGCCAGGAGCGAGGTCTTTTGCACAGTTATCAGGCAGTAGTTTAATCAGAGGTTACAGATGTGCAGAGAGCAGCTGACGGCTGATTAGAGCTGATTGCACTGGCGTCTGTGTCAATTGTTCACTTTGCTTACATTTATTTCTTGATTTCCTTTTTATATCATGTTTGGTGCATGTGTGAGAGTGCAATATTCATAAAATAATTTGCTTTGGAGGAAGAAAAAAAAAAAAAAAAAAAAAAAAGATGGGGAGTGGAACTGTACAGCCATGAATATTTCGATTCGGATGTCCTCCCATGTGCACCAGCAGGAGGGATTATGTTAATGGAATGACAGGTTTCCATGAAGACTTCTTGCATTCTTGCAGCTTCGGTAGTGAGGGAAAAAAAAAATCATCTTCAGCTAAAAAGAAAAAAGAAAGAAAGAGAAGACAAGGTAGTGAGAATTCTGGAAGTTCTATTTAGCAAACCAAAACATTTTTATACTCCAGTATCCCTCTCAGCCCATGAGAATGACTCAAAATAGGGATGCACAATACCGATATCAGATAATGGTTTTAAATTCAAATGTTTGAATTGGACCAATATGAAATATTATGCTGATATGTCTTGCCGATAAGAGAAATAGATCACATCAGCAGTGTGACTCATTCTTGGAGCAAAGTTTTTGTTAAGGAGTTTTAATTTTGTAGGGGCGCTGTAGGCCTACTCCTAATAAAAACTGATTTAAAGGTCAGAAGCTATAGCTAATATTAATAAGAAGAAGAAAAAAAAAACAAAAAAAATTAACAAAAAAAAAAATTGATTGATATATAGTTTATTTATAGTTATTTTCAAAGCTTCAATCGACTGTCATTATAAAAGAACTTCATTGTTTATTTATTCAGATTCTTAAGATCTAAAAACTAAAAACTAAAAACTAACCAAAATTAAAAATAATTTGCTTATCATTTTTGCACAGGAGACACACAGTGTTGTTTCCAAACAAAAAGAAATATATCAGTTTCAGCATCAGTTATCGGTCAAAATGAGTTGAAAAATATCTGCATATCAGATATCCAATATTGTGCATCCCTAGCTCAAAACTAGCCAACAGAGGACAGTAAAAAAAAGCAAATAAGGTGACAGAAATTGTGCTGGCTTTATGGCCAAAAGCCACTGTTTCTTTCTTAAAAACTGTACAAACCTTTTCTCTTGTTTGGCGCCACCTCCTCTGATAGGCATAGGTTGGCTGTTCTGGTAGAGCACGCCACCACCTCCGCGCACCACGGTAGGGTGTGTAGGAGAAGCTACGGGTTGCTGTCCAGGCCTGATAGGTTTAGCTACAACCAGAAAATACAAGTCAAATCATTAGAGAAGTGATCATTGACTTTCTTGTTTGTCTGTTGCGTTAATTTGAATCAAGGTGATTGCGCTTATGTAAGCGTTTAGTTACCTATCTGTGCGGAGTGTCCTCTGCGGGCCATGTTTTTGGCTCTCACGGCCTCTTTGATGCGGTCCACCTCTTGCTGGTAGCGCTTGCGGTCACGGGCCGCGTTCTCTTTGGCCTCTTTGAGCGCCGACTCTAGAGCCTTCACGCGCTCCGCCGTTGCCCGCAGACGCTTCTCCAGTTTAGGAAGCTCACAGCGCAGGTCAGCATTATCACGCACCAGCTAAAGAAAGAAAGACACCAATCAGTAAGAGAGAGAATCATTTGTTTCTTTGTCAATTACAAAGGGAATTCTGGGTATTAAGACTTGTATGGCTTAATGTAACGTAAATAATGACTTTTACTGAAATATGTAGTAGAAAACCCATGAAATATTTACGTTTTATCGTTTTATACCACAACACAACTTAGAAAATAAAATACAGATACGATGACCACAGGTACAGAAAGAGCTTACAGGTGGCGATGGATATAAGCGTAGGCTTAAACCAAATGTTGTACCATCGATTTTCCCCACAAAGTGTCTAAACACCCCTGGATATAGTGGCTGCGGGATCATGACATGCATCGGCATGTTTACATCATTTGTAAGCTCTTCCAATAGCTGTGGTCTACTAAAAGCCTCAAAGTCATCAGGGCTAAAGTGGAGAGAACAAAGACAGGGATCTTTCAGTAGTTTTATTTGTCCAGAGGCATCTTCCCATTCTTTTCTCCTCTTCTTATCACTAGAAAAGCAGGGAAGACCTACATCGCTTCTCTTTTTGCCCTTCGACTGAAAATTACAACCAAAAGCCACACAATGGCAATATAAAGTAAGAGGAAAAACTTTAAGAGGACTTTTCTGGTTTGGATTTACCTGCTTGTGGACCTTGGTGAGTTGTTCTAGATTGTTCTCCAGGAAAGAGATCTTCTGCTTCTGAGCAGCACTGCCACCAGTTTCATCGGAGTCCATCTCTGCACTCTACACATAGACACAGACAAAAAAAAAAAAAACATTTTAATTAAATACCCACTAATTCAGCTGCGTAGAAGGAAACTCAGCATATGGATTTACATTGACCTAAATGGCAGAATTAAGTTTGCTTTTACAAAATCCACCTTTTTCCTCAATGTGGAAGCAAACCTATAGGTGAGACTTCAGTTTCATTAGATGCTATAAGGAAATAACAAGAAGGGTGCAGTAAACAGTAAAACTGTTTGCTCTACAAACCAGTGTGTTCATAATTAAAGTAATACATTAAAATACTATGGTAAGACACACCAATTTGCAATATCAAGCAGCAAAACAAGTTGTTTTGTACAGCTAAAAATAGCTGGATGCGGATGAGACCAGAAGCCAGACCCATAAAATTTACACATGGCCGTGCCCACTTTTACAGGAAGAAAAAGGTGGATAGATATAAAAACTAAAGGAAGATGCACAACAGAACTCATACCTTCTTCACACGAGTCGCCAGATCCTGAACAAACAATTTCCTGAGGTTGTGTAGAGTCTGCAGCTCTTTGGCCTTAAATAGTTAAAAAAAATATATATATATATAACGGTATTTGAATATACACAAAACATGATGTGAATCAACCTGTCAACTGTCACCCCTAGTGTTGAGATGAGGAATTGCACTCACCACAGTCTCCTCCAAGCCTTTCAGATCCTGTCTGGCCTGTTCTCTGCGGTCCTGCATCATACTGTAATGTGCACACAAATCTATTAACATTAGCTCACCACTACAGACATCTGTAATTTATTATACATTTAATATGCAGGTGTGTATTCATGCCTCATGTAAAAATGCTCGGCTCGGTTCACAGAAACCAGGGAAATTTGGGTTTAATAAAGAGCAGGGGTGCTCAACCCTGTTCCTGGAGATCTACCTTCCTGCAGAGTTCAGTTCCAACCCTGATCAAACACACCTGAACCAACTAATTAGGATCTGAAGGAGCACTTGATAATTATGGACAGGTGTGTTTGATCAGGGTCGGAGCTTAACTCTGCAGGAAGATAGATCTCCAGGAACAGGGTTGGGCACCCCTGATAAAGAGAATCATAAATGTTTCTAGCAGTTCGACTGATACAATAAGAGAGATGAATAGAACCGACTGTGCAATACATACGTGAGCTCGTGTAGTTTGCGGCTCTTCTCCTGGTCGGTGGATTTGAGTTTCTCATGTTCCACTCTCAAACGCTCCTGCTCCAACAAGATCTTCTGATTCAGACTATAGAGAGAAGGAGAGAATTTATTAGCTATTGCTGTTTTAGGATTACCAAGTCTCAAGTTTAACTTTGATGTGATGTTATAAATCAGTTATGACTGTATTTTACTTCTGAAAATCAGTCAATACATTTACACACACTTATGTACACACTACAAGTTTAATTTCTGACTGAAATTGCTTTATGTCAACTGAAATGTGTGTATCGTACTCTTGTAGGTCTGTAATGAGCTTCTCTTTGGTTTCCAGTTCATCTCTCAGGCTGCTGATCTGTTTCTGATGGGCCTCCCTGTGACTGTGGATCTGCTTTTCAACTGCCTCCTAAACACACAAACATATAAACGCATTAAAATAAAACAAAAATCTGAATTGAACAAGCCTATTTGTATGTGTGCATACACATTTCTTACCTTAACCTCATTGGCACTCTGAATCTCACTCTCTTTCTCCATTGCATGAACTTTCTCTGTAGCCACAAACACACAAACCAAACATTAGAAGCAGAAACAACTACTTCATGATTTTGAAATTGCATATATACATGCATAATCTGTTTCTGAATATGATCCTGTGTGTACCCTGTGCACTGATTTTGACCAGTTCCTCATTGAGAGAGTCCACATCCTCCTCCAGCTGTCTCTTCTTCTGCTCTACATTCTGCAGATACTCCGTCAGAGATTTAATTTTCGCCTCATGCTGCAAAACAAACACTCATTTGTTAATATAAAATATTTATTTATTCATACCATTAGGTTTAGTACATTATAATGCAAGGATTGCAAGGTACCTGAGAGATGCGTAACTGGCATGCAGCAAGCTCCTTCTCAGATTCATCCATCTTTTTGTTGCTCTCAGACTGAGTGTTTTCCAGCTGCTTGCAACGTTTAACCATTGATTTGACTTCTGACTTCATCTTACTGATGTAGAGTCTGGCGACAGTAAACTCTTCGTCTATAAGACCACTGCCTTCATGCTGCTGCAGAGAGAAAGACAGATTTCTCAGTATTGCTCAGTTTTAACTGTTGTTCCATTTTTTCAGTTTGATCAATTTTGTACCGTAATTTTACCATATTTTCCTACTGTAAATATATCAAAACATCATTTTAAATTAGTAATATGCATAATAAGAACTTCATTTGGACAACTTTAAAGACGATTTTCTTAATATTTTGATTTTTTTGCACCTTCAGATTCCAGATTTTCAAATACGGTCCTATCCTAACAAACCACACATCATTAAAAAGCTTATTTATTCCAGATGATATATACATCTCAATTTCAAAAAAACTGACCCTTATGACTGGTTTTGTGGTCCAGGGTCACATACGTGTTCCGCTCACCTTGATATCATTGTTGCCCACAGCAATGCCAATCTCAGTCAGATCTTTGAGGAGTGATGACATCATCTCAGTTACCCTTTTTTTCTGGTGATTGGCCATTTCTTTGAGTTTCTGCAGCTCTGAGTCAATAGACGCCAGGGTGCTCTGATACAGAGAATGTTTTAAAGTCATGTTTAGTGTCACTCTTTGTAGACTGATATATAATTAGCCCTTCTGGTACTTACAGATTTCTGACTAAGTTCTTCACTGAGGGCTTCAAACTCCTTGGTTTTGTCCTCCACCTCTTGACTTTTCTGGTCGTAGTTGACGGCGAGCTCCTCCAGGGCCTGAAGCACCTCCTTCACTTCCTCTTTAGATGCCTCGTTCTCCATTTGTAAACGAGTCAGCTCTGCCTGCAGGTTATCATGGTCTCTTCGTGACGAGGCCAGCAACTGCAAAACACATGCAAAACATCCACAAGAATGAATATACAATGTTTACTTGTTAATAATCTCTTAGGCCTATTTCACATGTGCACATTAGAGTTTACTAACCTCTTCCTGGTCCAGCATCTGCTGCTTGAGCTTCTCCACCAGCTGAGACTGCTGATTAATCTCTTCATCCTGGAGAGAGATGAGACGCAAAACACAAAAATCAAGCTCTCATTCAAGTTCAATCACCTACTTTTACTCTTCTAACAATGACTGTGGCAACTAGGGGGGTTTTGAGGAAATTTTGTAGATTCACATATATTTATTAGGGATGCAACGATATCAAAATCTCATGATACTATAATATCTTGATATTTAGAATTTGGACTGCAGGAACTTTACCCACTTTGACCCTAGCTGTCAGCAATTCGTACTGCACTTTTAAGCTTTTATTGTGACTTAAACTCAAGCTTCAGCTACAAATCTAGTGAAACGCTGTAATTATCTGCTGCGAAAATAAAGCATAACTGGTAGCACTAAACAAGTTCACTGTGAACAGAACCGTTTTGAGGTGCGGAAAACACTGGATCGTGAGCTGATTGCCTGAACGATGCAGAGCGTGCATCGAAAACAGACTTGATGAAGGGATTAAGCCGTATTGTGCTTTGGTTATAGTTCATTTGACAGATACTATGCCAAAGCATAATGGCCCAAAACACAACGTTAAAGACCTATTATGTTAGAATTGATTTAAAAACTACACTTTTTGCCCGGAAGACCTATCGTGGTAATTTCAGATCATCATGATATCATGACAGTTTTGCTATTGCGATACCACGATATTGATAATACCGTTACATCCCTAATATTTATTAAAGAAATTGTGAGTGTATGAGTATGTGTGTACCTTGTCATCAAGCTGCTTGTAAAGTTTGGCGAGTTCAACCTCACATTTTTCCTTCTCGACATCGGTAAGTCGGGCCCCAAGCATCCCTGGCATGGGCGGCATGCTTGGTGTAGATGCAAATTTATCATTATTAATTGTGTTATCCAACGCCATCACTTCAGCATTAATCTTCTCCTTATCGTACTGCTCCTCTGCAGGTACCGTTTCACCTGCGGGACACAAACAGAAGACTCTGAGGAATTGCAAATGTGTACTTTTAAAAGTTTAAACCTAAATCTAATATTTTAGGACTTTAAAAGATGCTAAAAAATAGTTATAATGTACAACGAATCATATAAATCATTTAAGAGCCAAAACAGAAGCATTTCACCAAGTGGTTTCACACTTTTGGACAGCACTGCATAATAAACATGTTAATAATGTTTTGAATGCACTGAGAAGAAAACTGTGTTACAAATGTAAAAATCTAATATAATATATGTGACCCTGGACCACAAAACCATTTATAATGGTCAATTTTATGAAAATAAGATTTATGCATCTGAAAACTGAATAAATAACCTTTCCATTGATGTATGGGATTTGGTCGAGATACATCTATTTGAAAACTATTTGAAAGTATTGAGAAAATCACTTTTAAAGTTGTCCAAATTAAGTTCTTAGCAATGCATATTACTAATCAAAAATTAAACTTTGATATATTTACGACAGGAAATTTACAAAATGTCTTTATGGAACATGGTCTTTACTTTATCCTAATGATTTTTGGCACAAAAGAAAAAAAATAATTCTGACCCATACAATGTATTTTTGGCTATTGCTACAAATATACCTGTGCTACTTAAGACTGGTTTTGTGGTGCAGGGTCATATATAAAATGTTGTTATCAAAATGGGCATCTGACCATTCCTCCAGCGGTTGAGTTCATTCTCCAGCCATGTGATGGTGTTTCGAAGGCTCTTGTTTCGTTCTTTCTCTCTTTCATATTTCTTCTTCCATTGCTCTGCTGTCAGCTCTACATTCAAAGTCACTGTGTTCTTAATAGTCTTGGCTCTGCAAACACAAACCCAATCACAGCTGTAAAGCTCTCTTGTCTTTATCTTCACACCTTCTTTGCATAAATACACAAAGCTGTAATTATTCTTTCATACGTGCATAACAAAAAAGTGAGACCAGTGACACCTTTATTATAAACGCTGAGAACAGACAAAGTGACAGAGCTGAATAAGTATGAATTCGTCTGCTCAGTGCTCACCTCTGTCCAAACATTAGGGTGGATTTGGTCTCAGCCTCGTTGAATGAGGAAGGAGAACAGCAGATGACGATGGTGGTCCTGCAGTTTCCACCCAATGAATCCTGCAAGATCCTTGTCATTTTACTGTCTCTGTATGGAACATATGTCTGGGAAAGAGATGAAGAGAGATTCAGGATAGAATTAGATCACTAAACACAGTACCGTTTACTCCCCATCCCCACACTTGACAATCGCCAAGCGCTAATTAAACGCCACTGTTTTGGACATTTTTTTTTGGCCCTACAAAACTGCTTCACCCGAAACTGAAAATGAATTATACTAAATTATACTGTATTATCTTAAATTATATTAAATTGCATTAAATGATCCACTAATTATATTATATTGTATTATCCTTTGGTTATACACAAATAACATTACTGGTCATACCAATAAAGAACATCAAAACTGAACTGAACAAAGCTAAAGTGAATATCTGAACACAACTCATACAGGCTAGCCTCACAGCTCCAGGCACAAAACGCTACAAAACAAAGAGTGCACAGAACTAATCGAAAGCCTGTGAGCATTTGTGCATGTGTGTGTGACTTACCGAGCCCTCGGCTAGGGCCGATATCACGTTGCCCAGAGAAGACAGAGACTTGTTGATGTTTTTGGCTTCATCCAGTACGGCGCCTTCAGCTCCTGTTTTACTGACCTGTGAGACGACACAAGAGTTTAACACACTCAGCTCATGTTTTACTGCACTACAAGGCAAAAGTTTAACACAAACATAGACACCTTCTCGCTGCCTGCCAAGTCGACCAGGTAGAGTTTCCCGCTGAGCTTCTGTTCTGTCTGCGTATTCTCCTGCTTCACATTGATCAGGAAGATGCTGTGACTCCTGGAGCTGTGCTCATTCATGTCTGAGATAAACACAAAGACATTATTACAACTAAATTCAAAGAATGTTGTTTACAAGCATCAGCTCAAATGAAAGATGCAAATGTTACAGTTTCCTCGTAGGATCTGGCTTAGTCTTGTTTATTATATTTTATTTAGAGCTGTCAAACGATTATTCGTGATTAATCGCATACAAAATAAAAGTTTGAGTTTGCCTAATATATGTGTGTGTAATTATTTTGTATATATAAATACAAGCACATTCATGTATATAATTAAGAAATATTTACAAGTATATGTATTTATTATATTTTTCTAGAATTTATATATATATAATATATAATATATATATATATATTAAACATATTTTTTACATATATAACATTTCTCTTAAATATATACATTAATTTGTGTATTTATATATACATAATTACACACAGTACACACACATCTATTAGGCAAACTCAAACTTTTATTTTATCTGCGATTAATTGCTTGCCAGCCCTAATTTTGATCTCTTTACTGAAAATATTTATTCTCTATTTTTGTCTGTGCATTCATACTTGTCACAGCTACATGTCTGTTGGATTTGCCCTCGTCAATAGTGTCCATCACTTCGTCTGGACTGCAAACAAATCGCTCAGTGCAGCCCTAAAACCAGGAAGACAACAATTATAATAAACAACCTAAATTCTTTAAAGGGAACCCCAGGTATTAGCTTAATATAACATAAATGATGTCTCTTACTGAAATACATAGTAGAAAACCCACGAAAGACTTATTATTATTTTAAAAAATCCACATTGTTTTATGCATATTTTGTACTATGGGGGGAGCCATTATTTCAGTGACGTGAAATGGCTGTACTGTGAGCTACTGGCACAACTTGAAACTTGATATTTTTACCGCAACACAACTCGGAAAATAAAATACTGATACAATGCCACATTATGCTTTTTTAGTTGTATTTTTCAGTCGAATGGCAAAAAGAGAAACAATGCAAGTCTTCACTGCTTTTCCTAGTGATAAGAAGAGGAGAAAATAATGGGAAGAAGCCTGTGAATAAATAAAACTTCCTAAAGACCTGTGTCTTTGTTCTCTCCACTTCAGCCCTGGATCCACTGAGGCTTTTAGTAGCTACTTAGCTACTGAAAGAGCTTACAAACGGTAGAGACAAGAAACGCTAAATACCATTCTGGCAGGATGTAAATATGCTGAAACTTGTCATGATGTCACAGCCTCTGAAGGAGTTTCTCAGCATAGATTTCACTCAATATCTAGGGGCATTTAGACTCATTGAGGGAACAACTGATGGTACGGCATTTGGCTTAAACCTACGCCTATATCCATCACCACCTGTAAGCTCTTTCAGTAGCTGAGGTCATCGTATTAGTATTTTATTTTCCAAGCTGTGTATTCTGAGTTATGCTGCGGTAAAAATAGCAACAGGTCGCGCCAGTAGCTCACCGACTGCAACCAGTTCACGTCACCAAAATAATGGTGTGTAATAATGGTTCTACATTGTGTGAAGAATTTAATGGGACAATGATGGGACATCAGGTTTCAGGAACTCACCTTGACATAAGGAACCCTGTTTTTGTCTTCATGTACAGATAAATTAGTCTTTGAAACTACAAGACACAGGAAAGAGAGAGAGATTACATCACTACAACTTTCACAATTCCACTACCCTAGATCATCTTGAAAGCATTTCTAAAATGTTCAGATCAAATGACTAAAACAGAAAAATGACTCAAAGGCTTAAAACAGCCCCACACTCACCATCCAACAGGTCCCGAATCTTATCCAGATAAATCTCAAAGTATGACACCTGCCAAAAAGTAAAAACACCATCAAGAAAGCAGATACAAATATTAAGCAATATATCAAGCTTTTAAAGAATAAGAAGAAAGACTGTTAATAAAACAGTGTTTGAAAACAAAGACTTACTTTAATGTGAAACTCCAGGTTTTCATCCATAGAGTAAATGTAGTTAAAGATGTCTTGCACTATTCTGGGAATGATTCCCATTCCATCTGTGTCATGGAGATTTCCCTAAAGAACAACCACAATCTCTCATTCATAAAAGTAGTATAAATGCTGTGTAAAGACTGCTCCATTATAATGTTCACACTACGGCTCAGGAGTTTGGGGTCAGTAAAATTTATTATGATTCTGAAAAGAGAGTAATTCATTTGATCACAAATAGTCAAAAACTGTAATACTGTAATGTACACTGTAACTGCTGTTTTAGGATTCTTTGACAAACAGAAAATTCAAAGAATAGCATTATTTTTCTTCTTTTGTAACATTATATAATGTCCTTAATGTCACTTATCAGTTTAATGCATCCTTGCTGAATAAAGGTATCAAATAAAAGAAAAATCCAAGCAAGGTATGGGGAAAATATTAATATTTACATGTGATTAGGTAAAATGTTTTCACCTCAGCACAGACATTTCAACTTTATTACTTGCTCACCTCCATTGTGTGCGTTTTGCCCGAGGATGTCTGACCATAGGCAAAAATAGTTCCGTTATAGCCACCGAGTACATCTGTGGAAACATGATCATCAAAACTTAATCCATGTTCTGCCGTTTGATTCAGAAGTCAATCAAGTGAGTTGCTTTCACCTTTGACAATTTGTTGAGCGCAGGCCGTGTACACTTGCTCCTGAGATGTGTTGGACTGGAAAACTCTGTCAAACACATACGGCTTACCCTGTGGAAAGAGAAAAATTTATATAAAATTAAGCAAAATTAAGTGCAATTAGATCATTAAATATATTAATTTTTTAGGTTTTATAGAGTTATTATGACAAAACATGCAACAGCCTGAACTGATACAGAATAAACTGATTTGACTGAATGATGAGTTAACAAGAGTGAAAAAGATTTGGACAACTAATCAAAAAAAAAATTTACCAGCATGATGATCTGACATATCTATGATGTAAATGAAATACTGCTGTATCAAAGGTATCAAATGAACGTGGTACTAGTACTCGGGTCATACCACCACAATTACAATGTAATGATAAAACCATTCATTTACTGGCTCCAAGTTTTAAGTCATAACCTTTAAGTCATCAACCTTTGAGTTCTCTACACTGTTTTAGTAGATAGCTTTGACAATTCTCAATATAAACAAGTGCATACATTGCACCTATACAGACTGCATTAGCAGGCAGCAAATACTACTTGCCAAACAACAAATTCATGATCACAGAAAGCACAACTTAAAGTAAGTACTACTGCACCTCCTGAAGAACTGCCATGTTGGCCTTTTTTTTAGGCTGCTCTATGCAAGAAAATAACTATTTATAAATTCTATATGGGTATATCTAAACAACAAATATATTTAAAAGCCAAAGCAAAATAATTTAATTGAACAATTGTTGAAAATTACACTGTTGAGTACTACTAATAAAAATAATCATTATTAATTTTAATAGAACAACTTACTATTACTAAAACGTAGCATTTAGGTTTACCGGGATTAAAAACACTTATTATGCCATTTAAAATTATGCCTAGATATTACTAAGTATGCCAGACTATGATTAAATGTATTTATTTAGCAGAAACTTCTATCCAAAGCAACTTTACAAATTAGGTGAAATGAAAAACACAAATGATTCTTCTTAAGGCTACATTTTTTACAAGTAAAATTTCAAATCTTATATGAATAAATTACTAAGTTTGTAAAACAAGACAAGTAACCTCAGAATGATTATTTTTATGACAAATTTTCCAGCTGATGTGATAGTAGCTTGAAGGTTAAGGATCTGTGCTGCCAACAAAATACTGCAGATTCAGCTTCTGGTAAAGTGCAAAGTGGCCAAGAGAGGTTGCCAACTCTTCGGCTGCAAACTATATGCTCTTCTATGGAGCTTTTGCACAAGGAAAGACCACTAAGGCCTTTGTAACATAATACTATTTCAGAGACCTCTGATTAATTTATACACATATAAACAAATATGCACCACAAAAGTACATACACATGATGACTTAAGATCCTTAAATCAGGAATAGTCAGGAGCAGTAATGGAACAAATAAGCACTGCACTCCTTCAGTCATCATACTGTGCGAACAGTCATAATGACACAGCTACATTAAAATCTACATTAATTCTCTCATCTGATCTATTAAGTTTAATCTCTGACGACAGTGCTAACTTGTTTTATCAGAGCAATGTCAAACCATAACGTTGCTCTATTATTGCACAGTAAGGACTGGATCACATAATTAATGATAGATTCATCATATTCTTTTTAAAAAGTGATGAATACTTTATCAACTAAATTAGCCTAGACTAAACAAGATGCAAAACCCAGTGGAATAAGCAACTCAGTGTTATTATTTGCAACCAATATGCTAAAGTATGGCAAAAATAAGGAACTCTTTTGATAAATCTGGGCAAATGACTTAAGATGATCAAAGTCTAGAGGAAATGACAGTGGAAATGTAATGTTTAACAGCGTTTCATGAGCATGACACCAGTTTACGGTCTGTAATGTTTTTGCTGTAGCTGCAAGTCTCTAAAATGTGTAGATTTTGAATATTGACAAAGGAGTCAGTAAAGACTAGTTTATACAATTGTTAATGTACTTAAGAAAAGCTGCTTTATCTAATAAAAGTATTGGGACAAACATATTTTCATATTTACTCTACCAGTCAAAAGTTTTTGGACATTAAGATGTTTTTTAATAAGTCTCTTCTGCTCACAAAGCCTGCATTTATTTAATCCAAAGTACGGCAAATAAGTAAAATTTTGATATATTTTTACTATTTAAAATAACTGTTTTCTATTGGAATATATTTTAAAATATAATTTATTGCTGTAATTTCAAAGCTGAATTTTTAGCTTCTTTACTCCAGTCACACGATCCTTCAGAAATCTTTTTTCAGGTTTATTTGATAAATATAGAAAGTTCAGAAGAACAGCACATCTGAAACATTATAAATGTCTTTATCATCACTTTTGATCAATTTAAAGCATACTTGCTAAATAAAAGTATTAATGTCTATAATTTCTAAAGATAAATGCTGATCTTTGGATCTTTCTGTTCATCAAAGAATCCAGAAAAAAATTACTCAACTGTTTTAAATAATGATAATAATAATAATTGGCATATTAGAATGGTTTCTGAGGGATCATGTGACACTGTAGACTGGATGATGCTGAAAATTTAGCTTTGATCACAGGAATAAATTACATTTTAAAATGTATTCAAACAGAAAGCTATAAAATATTTCACAGTATTACTGCTTTTGCTGTATTTTGGATCAAATAAATGCAGGCTTGGTGAGCAGAAGAGACCTCTTTAAAAAACATTAACAAACTTTTGAATGGTAGTGTATTTTAATAACTGATAATGATGTAGAAAATGTCGCCAATCTGAGAAATCCATTTCAACCTACAATGCACATCATGATATGCTTATGCTCAAACTGGATACTGACACAAAACCAGGCCAGTCTCCTGCGAGAAAAGAAAAATTTCCCAGAGTTCTAATCGAGGCACTTTCTTACCTAACTATTTTCTCATCTCGCTTAGAGTCCCAGGGGCTGCGCAGGGTGGAGCGCTCTCTATTTCCAATGCATTATCTCACCTTCCTTCTAGTGCACACACACACTCTTTTTACTCTTTTCAAATTACTGTGGATAAGCCTGAAGGAGTCTCCAGTTCCTGGGCTTTCTCTTACGTTATCTTTACACACACACACAAGAGGACTATTAAGAGAGCGAGCACTGAG
Organism: Labeo rohita; assembly: GCF_022985175.1. Taxonomy (NCBI): domain Eukaryota; kingdom Metazoa; phylum Chordata; class Actinopteri; order Cypriniformes; family Cyprinidae; genus Labeo; species Labeo rohita. The sequence continues at coordinate 2,989 of NW_026128055.1, read as the reverse complement.
CAAAAACAAACATATCCGTTTCAAAGCCGGTCTTTCAAGAACGTGCACACATTGTAGCCAGACAGGAATACCTGACCCTTAACAACATCATAAAAGATTTGTGAAATTGAAGTGGATGTACAAGAAAAACATGATATTGTCATTTATATTAAAAGGGATGGTGGTCACCTGTATGAGTCAGCTTGCCACATGGCATGTTTGCTTTCAAATGTCATTCATCGTGCCATAGTTTAGTCAGCCATCAGAGTTTATTACATATAGACTTTCATGTTTGAACTGGGTTTATAGATAATCAGAGTACAGTGACAATGATTAATCAATTCCCCACCCACAAATACACATAGATGCCAGTGCAATTCTTGAGTTTCTGCACATACAGATCATAGTGGGAACATCAGCATCTCTACTTTGTCCTTTTAACTGGGATGTTACAGCCAAGCCTTTGGTTCAATAGAAGCCTAGTTATATGTTAATAGGTATACGTACTAGAAAAAGAGGTTTAACTGAGCTTTTGTTCCCAGTTTACCTAATAAACAACTTCATGTCGAATTTCACCTGCCATTTACACACTTATGCTGATATTATAAAGTGCAGGAGTTTTCAAACTAGGTTCCAAAAAAACTTCCACAGGTGGTGTGTCGGAAAACAATCACAAAAGTTCAAAAGTTTTTGAACTGTAAGAAGTCTCTTCTGCTCACCAAGCCTGCATTTATTTTATCCAAAGTACAGCAAAAACAGTAATATTTTTACTATTTAAAATAACTTTTTTCTAGTTGAAAATATTTTAAAATGTAATTTATTCCTGTGATCAAAGCTAAATTTTCAGCATCAGAAACCATTCTAATATGCTTTTTGCTGTTAAAGAAATATTTTTTTTTACTATTATTACCATCATCAATACTTAAAACAGCTCAGTACATTTTTTTCAGGATTATTTGATGAATAGAAAGATCCAAGGATCACCATTTATCTGAAATAAAGCCTTTTTGAGGGTAAGAAATTATGCAAAATAAATACTTTTATTTAGCAAGGATACTTTAAATTGATCAAAAGTGATGATAAAGACATTTATGACGTTACAAAAGATTTCCATTTGAGATAACTGCTGTTCTTCTCAACTTTCTATTCGCCAAAGAAACCTGAAAAAAATTCTACTCAGCTGTTTTCAACATAATAAAAATAAATCTTTTTAGCAAATCAGAATATTAGAATGATTTCTGAGGGATCATGTTACTGAAGTAATGATGCTAAAAATTCCAGGACAAATTACATTTTAAAATATATTAAAATAAAAAGCAGTTATTTTAAATAGTAAAAATATTTCAAAATGGTAGCTTTTGCTGTACTTTGGATCAAATAAATGTGAGCAGAAGAAACTTCTTTAAAAAACATGAAAATGTTACTGTCCAAAGTAAGAGTTTTGAGTGGTAGTGTATACCTTAAAAAATGTTGTTTCTGTAAAATTATATAGATAATATTGTATCTACTAAAAGTAAATATTTTCCAAAATTTCTGTAATAATTTGCTTAGGTTTTCATACAGTAACAACAAAAAATTAAATTAATTTACCAAATAACAAAATCACACACATACACCTTAAATTTCTATTTATGAATGACAAAATGTAGCTTCATTATAGTAAGAAAGACTTTAGCGATGGGAACATATTTGGTGTTGCTTGGTATCGAAACGTTTGAAAACATTTCTGATATAGATTTTCTCAGTATTTACAAACGCCCACAAATATGAACAGTTTCCGGCTCATTCAACATATATCCAAACTTACAATTACAGGTTTAAAATAATAATCTAAACCTACAATGTGCAACCAACACATATAATAAACTAAATAAATGAATTAAATAAGTTTTTGCTGCCCTGAAAGTGTCAAACTAACTGTGTTTCCGCGTTGAATGTGCAGGGCTGGCTAACACGGTTAGCATGAAGCTCATGAGGAAACGCAAATTAAATCAACTAAATTAACATTTATGTCCGAATTAAACGGTCAGTTTCGGGTGTCACTGGACCGAATGCAGAGGCTGGTGTCGGTGTCAAATATTCAGATTAGCAGGACGTGGCAAATTCTGGTTCTGACTGACTGCGGTCATTAGCATTAGCCGCTCGAGCGAGACCTACCGAAAAATAAACGATACAAAATAACTGCGTCCCTAAATATCACTCACCCCGATCACGACGCTGTCCTCTCCTTGAAATTTGGGGATGTATTTGTCCCCCCTTGTCACCTCCGAGCTATTCAGTGGCCTGAAACGGCACATGACTTTAATGGTGCACTCCGCCGGGTCCGCCATCTTCCCCCGGTTACCGAATCACGAGAGCACCGGCCAGAACACACGCACACAGACGGATACAGACACGGACGGAGGGGTGGGGACACCGCCTCGCTCCAAAATCCCGGCCTGGGCTGTTGTTTCCCAGCCCGTGTGACTACACAGAAAGAGCCGCGTTGGAGGATCACCCGGCCTCCGGTTCGGTGACGTCACTTCGCACTCGTCACCGTCACGGAGGTTAATAGAAAAAATTGTTTTCATGTGTATTATTGTAGTCCTAACTGTACTTTTACTGTGTTTATTGAAGTTTATTATTAATTAAAATAAAGGTTAACAGAAAAATAACATTGACAGCAAAATGACTGTTGAAGTCAAACGTTTACATCTGCAAAGTGTTAAATATTTTACCAAATTATTTTTTAGTACTGACCTGAATAAGATATTTCACATAACAGACGTTTACATATAGTCCACAAGAGAAAATAATAGTTGAATTAATAAAAAAAAATTACATACACTTGATTCTTAATACTGTGTTGTTGCCTGAATGATCCACAGCTTTTTCTTTTTCTTTTTTCTGATAGTTGCTCATGAGTCCCTTGTTTGTCCTGAACAGTTAAACTGCCTGCTGTTCTTCAAAAAAAAAAAAAATTCTTCAGGTCCCACAAATTCTTTCGTCTTTGAGCATTTTGGTGTTATTA